>NW_020260970.1:0-3729 GCF_003255815.1 Theropithecus gelada
TATTATTATTATTATTTATAGGTTTCAAACTGTTTTTGCACTTTATTGTTATTATTATTATTTATAGGTTTCAAACTGTTTTTGCAATTTTATTTTTATTGTGCTAAAATATATATAAAATGTATTATTTTAACCATTTACATTCATTTGCAATGTTGTACAACCATCACCACTATCCATTACTGGAAATTCTTCATCATCCCAAACAGAAACCCTGTAGTTGTTAAACAGTAACTCCTCTTTTCTCTGCCCTGCTAACAGCTGGCAATCTTTATGCTTCCTTTTGGCTCTATGGCTATTAAGTATCTCTTATAAGTAGAATCATACAACATTTTTCCTTTTATGTCTTACTTCCATTAGCATAATGTTTTCAAGATTCACACAAGTCATAGCATGCATCAGAATATTGTTCTTCATATGACTGAATATTTCATTATTATTATTGAAGTTTTGTTTATCTATTCATACATTCATAGACACTTAGATATTTCTAGCTGTTGGCCTTTGTGAAAAATACTGCTGTAAACACTGGTATACCAATATGAATGTGAGTCCTTGTTTCAAATTTTTTGGGTAGATACCTAGAAGTGGAATTGCTGGCTCACATGAGAATTTCATATTTAACTTTTGGAGGAGCCAGCAAAGTGTTTGGAACAGTAACCACACCATTTTACATTCCCATCAATAGTGCACAAGGGTTCCAATTTTTCCACATTCTTGCTAATCCCTGTTATTTTTTAAATTAATAAACATCCTAATAACTAAAGAGGTTGAATATTTTCCCAGATGCTTTGTGTATTTTCTTTGGAGGAATGTCTTTCCAAACCTTTGCTCATTTTTGATATGTGTTATTTGTTTTTCTGTTGTTGAGTTGTTGTAGTTCTTTATGTATTCTGATATTAATCCCTTATCAATACATTACTTGTAAATATTTTCTCCAATTCTATGGGTGTCTTTTTAGGCTTTTGCTAGTGTCTTTTGATGCACAGATTTTAAAAAATTTGTTGAAGTCTAATTTATCTATATTTTTGTTGTTGCCTATGCTTTTGGTGCCCTATCAAGGAATCATCACCAAATCCAGTATCATGAAATGTTTCCCCCATGTTTTCTTCTAATAGTTTTGTAACTTTATGCCTTTCATTTAGGTCTTTGATTCATTTTGAGTTTTTTTTTTCTATATGGTGTTAGGCAAGGGTACAATTTTGTGTTTTTGCTAATAGCTATCCCATTTTCCCAGCACCATTTTTTAAAAGATTGCCCTTTTCTCACTTAATGGTCTTGGTATCCTTATACAAAAACAATCAGCCATATATTTAAGGGCTTTTTTTTACTGACTTTCAGTTCTATTCTATTTGTCCCTATGTCTGTCATTGTGCAAGTATCTCACTGTTTTGATTACTGTAGCTTTAGAATACCTTTTAAATTCAGGGAGTGTGAGTTTCCAACTTTGTTCTTCTTTTTAAAAGATTATTTTGACTATTTGAGGTCGCTTGAGATTCCACACAAATTTTAGGGTTTTCTATACAAAAAAAAAAAAAATTCTATTGGGATTTTGATAAGGAGTTTATGAAACCTGTAGATCACTTTGGGTAGTACTGTTATCTTAAAAACATTAAGTCGTCCAATCCATGAAAACATGATTTTCTATTCACTTATGTCTTTAATATCTTTCAGCAATGTTTTTTAGTTTTCAGTGTACAAGATATTTCCTCCTTGGTTAAACATATTCCTAATACTGTATTTTATTTATTTTATGCTATTGTAAATTGGAAGGTTGCTTAATGACTTATTTCAATTGATCTTGGCAACAATAATTCTGTGAATTGGAAGAAGAGTCATTTTATCCTTGTGAAAAGATAGATAAGCAAATAAAAGTAAAATCTTAGGGCTAATGCTTAAGACTCTGATTCTAATTTTAGACAGTAGGCCTAAGACAACTGTGTCCTTGGCTAGGTGTGTAACATTCTGCTAGATCTAAAGCTGTCATGAAATGGAAAGAGGGATTCCTTTCCCACTGGCCTCACAGAACTGATATGCAGCTCAAATTGGAAGGTTCTTTTGTGAGCTCCTTGGAAAGCCTTGAGCCTGCTATCTACATAGACTCATTCTTCCTGGCACAATTTTTTTTTTTTATTCACACAGTAGCCTCAGTTGATGCTGAGTGAATATTAGGATGAGTGAATAAAGGCATAAGCATTTGACCCTGTAAAACCCTGTCTGAGAAGCAGCTGTGTCTTGGTCAAGGAAACTGAATTTGTCATTATTGACGATAACGATGTCTCAAAGACGAAAATCAATGTGGGAAAAAAATGGATTCATTAATTTAGTTAGTATTAAAAATTTATTTGAATCATTACTTTGTTGATGAGATACCTATACAAAATTTAGAGCTTAAAAATATATTAAAACAAAGCAACAAACCTAACTTATCTGCAAATGAATTAATTTCATCATCATTTTTAGAAGTAGACAAGCTGGCTTTAGAAGGTGGTTTTTGTGCTTATTTTTTCTTAGCATTACAGTAATGACATTTTAAAAATTGCTATTCTTTTATGTTGGTGAAAAAATAGAAAATTTCAGATCAAGTTATCCTTAGTTATATAAATAATTGACTATCTAATCATGTTTTTTATAAAATCTATTCTTGTAAAGAAATTGTTAACTATTAAAATACTTTTTGTTTAATTTTTAAAATAGCTTATTTCAACATGTGTGAAATGATTGATGCTTTAATATTGTATTAGTTTCCTGGTGATGTTGTAATGATTAATCACAAATGTGGTGGCTTAAATACAACATAATTTTGTTATTTTATAATTTAGGAGAGTAAAAAGTCTGAAATTGGTCTGACTGGTCTGAAACCAAAATAGGTAGGCAGGGCTGTGTAACATTCTGGAGGCTCTGAAAAGAATATGTTTCTTTATCTTTTTTAGCTTTTAGAGGATGCCTGCATTCCTTGCCTTGTGGTCTTCGTCCTTCATCTTCAAACCTAGAAACAGCAGGTCAGGTTCTTCTCAAGCTGGTGTTTCTCTGGTCCTCTCTTTTCTCCCTTCCACTTCCATTTATAAAGACCCTTGGGATTACACTGGGCTCATTCTTGTAATCTAGAATAATTTCAACATCTCAAGGTCAGCTGATTAACAATCTTAATACCATCTGAAAATTTAATACCCTTTGTCATGTAACCTAATGTAATTCAGGTTCCAAAAGATAAGACATGGACACTTTGGGGACCCTTTTCTGCCTACTGCAAACATTACATGTACATAAAAATATATTTCCATATTACAGCCAAAGGAATGTCACTCAAATTCTATCATTTATTATGGAATGAAAGCTGAGAGAATAAAAATGATTTGCCCAACCCTGTTCAGCTAAGTATTTCCTACTCCCACTAAATTTTCTCCCTGGGAACTACCAACCAGGCAGGTCACCTCTCATTTTCCAGCCTCATCAACAACAGCAGAATCTCATTTTTAATGCACCAAGATCTAACTGCAATTATATATTTTTGATTTCTATCATTTACTCACACATAGATGTTATCTTTTGTAATTCCTGATATTTCCACTAATAAATAATTTGTTAAATGTTGAGAGAAAAAAAAACAGAAAGCAAGAAAAATTCTGGAGTATTCTTTGTTATGTTCTTTTTTCTTTCTTTTCTTTTCTCTCTCTCTGGTTTTTTTTTTTTTTTTTTTAAACAGGGCCTAACTCTTGTCACGCAGGC
>NW_020260971.1:0-9394 GCF_003255815.1 Theropithecus gelada
GAGCAACTGCTTTGCAATGTGTGTATTCATCTCATAGAGTTAAACCATTCTTTGGATTTAGCAGTTTGAAGTCACTGTTTCTGTGGAATCTGAGGAAGGACATTTGGGAATGCTCTTTACAATATGGAGAAAGAAATATCCTCAGATAAAAACAAGAAGGACGCTTCCTGTGAAACTGCTATGTGTCGTGTGAATTCCTCTCACTCAGTTAAGCTTCTCTTGTCATTGAGCAGTTTTCTATACTGTTTATGTTTAGCGTGCATAGGAATATTCCGGAGCACTTTGAGGCATACGGTGAAAAAGGAAATATATTCAGACCGAAACTGGCGAGAAGCTTTCCGAGGAACTGCTTTGTGACGTGTGCATTCCAATCAGAGTGTTATAATTCTCTTCTCATACAGCATCGGGAAACCCTTTTGGTGAAAAATGTGCCAAGAGATATTCGGGAGCATATTGACGCCTATGGTGAAAAGGGAAATAGCCTCAGACAAAAACTGGACAGAAGCTTTCTGTGAAACTGATCTGTGATATGTGTATTCATCTCACATAGATAAAGCTTTCTTTACGTTACACAGCTTGGAAACTCCGTCATGAATGGATCCGCGAAGAGACATTGTGGAGCACATTCAGGACAATGGTGAAAAAGGAAACATCTTAAGAAAAAAACTGCAAAGTAGCTGTCTGTGAATCTGCTTTTTGCTCTGTTTATCCATCTCACATTGATAAAGCTTTCTTTATATTACATAGCTTGGAAACTTTGTCATGGACGGATCTGTGAAGGGTCATTCGGTAGCACATTCAGGACTGTGCTGAAAAAGGAAATATCTTCAGATAAAAACTGGAAAGAAGTTTCTGTGAATCTGTTTTTTTTTATGTTTATTCTAGAGCTTTCTTTACATTACCCAGCATGAAAACTCCATCATGGATGGATCCGCAAAGTGATATTCGGGATCACATTCTTGCCTATGGTGAAAAAGAAAATATCTTCAGATAAAAACTGTAGAGAAGCTTTCTGAGAAACTGCTTTGCTGTATGTGCATTTCACTCAACGAGTTATATCTCTTTTCTCATAAGGCAGTGTTTCAACACTGTTCCTGTAAAACCGAAAAAGTGATATTTCAGAGCGCATTGAAGACTATGGCGAAAAGTGAAATATCCTCCAATAAAACCCAGAGAGAAGTGTTCTAAGAAACTGCACTCTGATATGTGCATTCATTTCACAGAGTTAAAAATTACTCCACGTTGCCCAGTTTGGAAACTCTGTCTTTGAGGAAACTGTGAAGGGATAGTAAGTGGCGCCCAGAGGCCTGTGGTGAGCAAGGAAATGCCTTCCATTGAAAAGTGGAGAGAATTTTTCTGAGCAACTGATTTGTGATGTGTGCATTCATCTGATAGAGTTAAATCATTCTTTGGATTGAGCCGTTTAGTCTGTGAAGGGATATTTGGGAGCTCTTTGAGGCTTATGATTAAAATGGAAATATCTTCAGATAGAAACTGGATAGAAACTTTCCGAGGAGCTGATTTGTGATGTGTGCATTCCACTCACAGAATTATATCTTTCTTCTCATAGAGGATTGGGGAATTCTTTTTCAAGAAATGGCTGCCAAGGGACATTCACCATATGGACAGCTATGGTGAAAAAGGAAATATCCTCAGACAAAAACTGGGAAGAAGATTTCTGTGAAACTGTTTTGTGATACATATGTTTATTCATCTCACATAGTTCAAACTTTCTTTACATTACACACTTTGGAACTCTGTCATGGACAGATCCACGAAGGGACATTTGGGAGCGCATTCAGGCCTATGGTGAAGCAGGAAATATCCTCAGATAAAAACTAGAAAGAAGCTTTTTGAGACACTGCTTCCTGATATCAGAATTCATCTGATAGAGTTACACTTTCGTTTCATGTAGCAGTCTCTTATCACGGTTTTTGGGGAATCTAAAAAGGGATACTTTGAATCGCATTGAAGCCTACACTGACAAAGAAAATATCCTCAAATGAAAACGAGAAAGAAGCTTTCTGAGAAACTTCTTTGTGATGTGTGAATTCGTCTCACAGTTTTCACCTTTCTCTCACAAAGAAGTTTGCTAACACTGTTTTAGTGCAATCTGCAAAGTGATATTTGGGAATGCTTTGAGGAGTACGTTGAAAAAGGAAATATCCTCAAGTAAAAACTAGAAAGAAGCTTTCTGAGAAACTGCTTTTTGATGTGTGACTTCTTCTCACAAAGTTACACTTTCCTTTCATGGAGCAATCTGTTACCCCTGTTTCTGGGGAATTTCTAAAGCTAGATTTTGGATTGCATTGAGACATACATTGACAAAGGAAACATACTCAGATAAAAACTAGAAAGAAGCTTTCTGAGAAACTGCTTTGTGATGTGTGAATTCGTCTCACCGAGATAATCCTTTCTCTTTATGAAGCAGTTTGCTAACACAGTTTTCGTGGAATCCTTAAAGTGATATTTGGGAACGTTTTGAGGCCTATGGTGAAAAAGGAAATATCTTCAGATAAAAACAAGAAAGAAGCTTTCTGTGAAACTGCTTTTAGATGTGTGAATTGTTCTCACAGAATTACACTTTCGTTTCATGAAGCAGTCTGTTACCACTGTTTTTAGGGAATTTCTGAAGCCATATTTTGGATCACATAGTTACCTATGTTGACAAAGGAAATATCCTCAGATAAAAACTAGAAAGAAGCTGTCTGAGAAACTTCTTTGTGATGTGTGAATTCACCCCACAGAGTTACACCTTTTGCTCCATGAGGCAATTTGCTAACACTGTTTTCATGTAATCAGCAAAGTGATATTTGGGAATGCATTGAGGCCTATGCTGAAAAAGGAAATATCCTCTGATAAAAACTAGAAAGACACTTGCTGAGAAACTTCTTTGTGATGTGTGAATTCATCTCACAGAGTTAAAATTTCACCTCATGGAGCAGTCTGTTACCACTGCTTGTGTGGAATTTGTGATGCGATATTTGGATCGCATTGAAACATTTGTTGACAAAGGAAATCTCCTCAGATAAAAACTAGAAAGAAGTTTCTGAGAAACTTCTTTGTGATGTGTGAATTCATCTCAGAGAGTTAAAATTTCACTTCATGGATCAGTCTGTTACCACTGTTTCTGAGGAATTTGTGAAGCGATATTTTGGATCACACTGAAACCTATGTTGACAAAGGAAATATTCTCAGATAAAAACTAGAAAGAAGTTTTATGAGATACTTCTTTGTGATGTGTGAATTCACCCCACAGAGTTGCCCCTTTCTCTCAATGAAGCAGTTTGCTGACATGTTTTCTTGGCATCTGCAAAGTGATATTTGGGAGTGCATTGAAGGCTCAAGTGAAAAAGAAAATATCCTCAGATAAAAACTAGAAAGACGCTTTTTGAGAAAGTGCTTTATGATGTGTGAATTCATCTCACAGAGGTAAAATTTCTCTTCATGGGGCAGTCTGCTACCACTGTTATTAGGGAATCTGAGAAGGGATATTTTCGATCGCATTGAAGCTTACACTGACAAAGGAAATATCCTCAAACAAAAACGAGAAAGAAGCTTTCTGAGAAACTTCCACGTGATGTGTGAATTAACCTCACAGAGTTACACATTTCTCTTCATGAAGCACTTTGATAACACTGTTTTTGTGGAATCGGCAATGTGATATTTGGGAGCGCGTTGAGGCCTATGGTGAAAAAGGAAATATACTCAGATAAAAACCAGAAAGAAGCTTTCTGAGAAACTGCTTTGTGTTGTGACAATGCATCTCTTAGAGTTACATCTGTGTTTTGAGGAGCCGTTTGCTAGCACTGTTTTTCTGGAATCAGAGAAGTGATAATTTGGATCGCTATGAAGACTCTAAGGACAAAGGATATATCCTCAGATTAAAACCAGAATGAAGCTTTCTGAGAAACTGGTTTGTGATGTGTGAATTCATTTCACAGTGACACCACCCTTTCATGGAGGGACTTGCTAGCACTGATTTTGTGGAATCTCAGAAGTGATATCTTGGATATCGTTGAATCCCAGGGTAGAAAAAGAAATATCCTCAGATAAAAACTGCAGAGAGAAGCCTTCTGAGAAACTGCTTTGTTGTAGGTGAATTTAGCTCACAGAGTTACAGCATTGTTTTCATTGAGAAGCTTGCTAACAGTGTTTTCGAAGAATCAACCATAAGACACACGGGGGCGCTTTGAGACCACAAATGAACTCAGAAGGAAAAGGAACGAAGCTTTCTGAGAAACTGCGCTGTGATATGTGAATTCAACTCACAGAGATACACCTGTATTTCATGGTGCTGTTTGATAGCCCTGTTTTTGTGGAATCTGAGAACTGATATTTTGGATCACTTTGAAGACTCTATGGCCAAGGGAAACATCCTGAGATAAAAACCAGAATGAAGTTTTCTGAGAAACTGCTTTGTGATGAGTGAATTCATTTCACAGAGTTACACCTGTATTTCATGGAGGCGTTTGCTAGCACTGCTTTTGTGGGATCTGAAAAGTGATATTTTGGATCGCTATGAAGACTCTATTGACAAAAGAAATATCCTCAAATAAAAACCAGAAAGAAACTTTCTGACAAATTGCTTTATGATGTGTGAATTCATCTCACAGTGTTACACAACTCTTTTGTGGAGGAGTTTGCTAGCACTGTTTCTGTGAAATCTCAGAAGTGATAATTTGGATATCATTGAATGCCATGTTGAAAAACGAAATATCCTCACACAAGCTTTCTGAGAAACTTCTTTGTGACCTGTGAATTCATCTCATAGAGTTACACGTTTCTCTTTATGAAGCAGTTAACTAACATTGTTTTTGTGGAATCTGCAAAGTAATATTTGGAAGCGCATTGAGGCTATGGTGAAAAAGGAAATCTCTTCAGATAAAAACAAGGAAGAAGCTTTCTGAGAAAATGCTTTGTAATGTGTGAATTCATCTCAAAGAGTTAAAATTTCACTTCATGGATCAGTCTGTTAACACTGTTTTTGAGGAACTTTTGAGGCGATATTTTGGATCACATTGAAACCTATGTTGACAAAGGAAATCTCCTCAGATAAAAACTAGAAAGCAGTTTTCTGAGAAACTTCTTGGTGATGTGTGAATTCATCTCACAGAGTTATACTTTTCTCTCAATGAAGCAGTTTGCTAATATGTTTTCGTGGAATATGCAAAGTGATATTTAGGAGCGCTTTGAAGCCTATGGTGAAAAAGGAAATATCCTCAGATAAAAACCAGAAAGAAGCTTTCTTAGAAACTGCTTTTTGATGTGTGAATTCTTCTCACAGAGTTACACTTTCGTTTCATGGAGCAATCTGTTACCACTGTTTCTGGGGAATTTGTGAAGCGATATTTTGGATCGCATTGAAACCTATGTTGACAAAGGAAATATCGTCAGAAAAAATCTAGAAATAATCTGTATAAGAAACTTCTTTGTGACGTGTGAATTCACCTCACAGAGGTACACTTTTCTCTCAATGAGGCAGTTTGCTAACAGAGTTTTCATGGAATCCATAAAGTGATATTTGGGAACGCACTGAGGCCTATAGTGAAAAAGGAACTATCCTCAGTAAAAACGAGAAAGAAGCTTTCTGAGAAACTTCTTTGTGATGTGTGAATTCATCTCACAGAGTTAAAATTTCACTTCATGTAACAGTCTGTTACCACTGTTTTTGGGGAATTTGTGAGGCGATGTTTTGGATCGCATTGAAACCTATGTTGACAAAGGAAATATCCTCAGATAAAAACTAGAAAGACGCTTTCTGAGAAACTGCTTTCTGATATCTGAATTCATCTCACAGAGTTACACTTTCATTTCATGGAGCAGTGTCTTACCATTGTTTTTGGGGAATTTCAAAGGGATAGTTTGGATCGTATTGAAGCCTACGTTGTCAAAGGAAATATCCTCAAATAAAAACGAGAAAGAAGCTTTCTGAGAAATTTCTTAGTGAGGTGTGAATTCATCTCACAGAGTTACACATTTTTCTTCATGAAGCAGTTTGCTAACACTGTTTTCGTGGAATCTGCGAAGTGATATTTGGGAGCACTTTGAGACCTATGGTGTAAAAGGAAATATCCTCAGATGAAAACCAGAAAGAAGCTTACTGAGAAACTGTTCTTTGATGTGCGAATTCTTCCCACATTGTTACACTTTCGTTTCATGGAGCAGTCTGTTACCACTGTTTCTGGGCAATTTGTGTAGCGATATTTTGGATCTCATTGAAACCTATGTTGACAAAGGAAATATTCTCAGATAAAAACTAGAAAGAAGCTTTCTGAGAAACTGTTTTCTAATGTGTGAAATCATATTGCAGAGTTAAACCTTTCTCTCCATGAGGGAGTTTGCTAACACCGGTTTCGTGGAATCGGCCAAGATGTATTTGGGAGTGCATTGAGTCCTATGGTGAAAAAGGAAATACCTCAGATAAAAACTAGAAAGAAGCTTTCTGAGAAACTACTTTGGGAAGTGTGAATTCATCTCACAGAGATAAAGTGTCCTCTTAATGGAACAGTTTACTCACACAGTTTTCCTGGAATGCGTAAAGTGATATTTGGGAATGCATCGAGGCCTATGGTGAAAAAGGACACATCCTCAGATAAAAAGTAGAAAGAAGCTTTCTGAGAAACTGCTTTATGACGTGTGAATTTGTCTCAGAGAGTTAAAATGTCACTTCAAGGAGCAGTCTGTTACCACTGTTTTTGGGGAATCTCAGAAGGGATACTTTGGATCGCATTGAAGCCTATGATGACAAAGGAAATATCCTCAAATAAAAACAACAAAGAAGCTTTTTGAGAAATTTCTTTGTGACGTGTGAATTCAATGCAAGAGTTACACATTTCCTTTCATGAAGCAGTTTGCTAACACTGTTTTCGTGGAATCTGCAAAGTGATATTTGGGAGCGCTTTGAGGCCTATGGTGAAAAAGGAAATATGCTCAGATAAAAACTAGAAAGAAGCTTTCTGAGAAACTGTTTTTGACGTGTGAATTCATCTCACAGAGTTACACCTTTCTCTCAATGAGGCAGTTTGCTAACACAGTTTTCATGGAAAACGTAAAGTGATATTTGAGAAGGCATTGAGGCCTATAGTGAAAAAAGAAATATCCTCAGATAAACCTAGAAAGAAGCTCTCTGAGAAACTTCTTTGTGATGTGTGAATTCATCTCACAGAATTACACCTTTCTCTCAATGAAGCAGTTTGCTAACACGTTTTCCTGGAATCTGCAAAGTGATATTTGGGAGCACACTAAGGGCTATGGTGAAAAGGAAAGTATCCTCAGATAAAAACTAGGAAAACGATTTCTCAGAAACTGCTTTCTGATATCTGAATTCATCTCATCGAGTTACACTTTCATTTCATGGAGCAGTCTCTTACCATTGTTTTTGGGGAATCTGAAAGGGATATTTTGGATCACATTGAAGCCTACACTGACAGAGGAAGTATCTTCAAATGAAAACGAGAAAGAAGCGTTCTGAGAAACTGCATTGTGATGTGTGACTGCTACTCAGAGAGTTACACCTTTCTTTTCATTGATCAGTTTGCTAACACTCTGTTCTTGAAATCTGCGATGGGATATTTCTTAGCACAATGAAGCTTATGGTGACAAAGGAAATCTCCTCAGATAAAAACCAGAAAGAAGCTCCTGAGAAACTGCTTTGTGATGTGAGATTGCATCTATTAGAGTTACAGCTGTGTTTCGAGCAGCCGTTTGCTAGCACTGTTTCTGTGGAATCTGAGAAGTGATAATTTGGATCGCTATGAAGACTCTATGGACAAAGGAAATATCCTGAGATACAAAGCAGAATGAAGCTTTCTGAGAAACTGGTTTGAGACGTGTGAATTCATTTCACTGTGACACCACTCTTTCATGAGGAGTTTGCTGGTACTGATTTTGTGGAATCTCAGAGGTGATATTTTGGATATCATTGAATTCCAGGGTGGAAAATGAAATATCCTCAGATAAAAACTGCAGAGAAGCCCTCTGAGAAATTGCTTTGTTGTAGGTGAATTCAGCTCCCAGAGTTACAGCACTGTTTTCGTTGAGAAGCTTGCTAACAGCATTTTCGCAGAATCTGCAATGAGACACAAGGGGGCACTTTGAGACCAGAAATAAACTCAGATGAGAAAGGAAAGAAGCTTTCTGAGACTCTGCTTTGTGATGTGTGAATTTATCTCACTGAATTACACGTGTATTTCGTGGAGCCGTTTGCTAGCCCTGATTTTGTGGAATCTGAGAACGGATATTTCGAATCGCTTTGAAGACTATACGGTCAAAGGAAATATCCTCAGACAAAAACCAGAAAGAAGCATTCTGAGAAACTGCTTTGTGATGTGTGAATTCATCTCTCAGAGTTACGCCACTGTTTAGAGGAGGAGTTTGCTAGCACCTTTTCTGTGGAATCTCAGAGGTGATATTTTGGATATCATTGAATCCCATGGTGAAAAGTGAAATATCCTCAGGTAAAACCTGGAGAGAAGCCTTCTTAGAAACTGCTTGGTGGTGTGTGAATTCATCTCACAGAGCTACACTTTTGTCTTCATGAAGCAGTTTGCTAACACTGTTTTCGTGGAATCCGCATAGTGGTATTTGGGAGCACGTTGAGGTCTACGGTGAAAAAGAAACATTCTGAGATAAAAACTGGAAAGAAGCATTCTGAGAAACTGCATTGTGATGTGTGACTGCAAGTCACAGAGTTACACATTTCTTTTCATTGACCAGCTTGCTAACACTGTTTTATTGAAATCTACAATGGGATATTTCTCAGTGCCATGAAGCTTACAGTGACAAAGGAAATATCCTCAGAGGAAAACTAGAAAGAAGCTTTCTGAGATACTGCTTTGTGGTGTGTGTATCCATCTCACAACTCTGTGAGATGAATCCACACATCACAAAGTAATTTCTCAGAAAGTTTCTTTCTACTTTTTATCTGAGGATGTTTCCTTTTTCTCTATATTCCTCAATGCTCTCCAGAATATCTCATTGCATATTCCAAGGAAAAGGTGTTAGCTAACTTCTCAATGAAAAGAATGGTGTAATTATGTGAGATGAATTCACATATCACAAAGCAGTTTCACAGAAAGCTTCTTTCTTATTTTTCTACGAGAATATTTCCTTTTGCACCATATGGCTCATTGCACTTGTGAATATCCCTTCACAGATTCCCCAAAAGCAGTTCTACAAAACTGATTTATGAAAAGAATCGTGTGACTCTGTGAGATGAAGATTAACGCAGAAAGTTTATTTTTAGTTTTTCTATGGGGATATGTTCTTTGTCAAAATAGGTTCAATGCACTGCCAAATATCCTATAGCAGACGCCACAAAAACCGTGTAATCAAACGGCTCAAAGAAAAGAATGGTGTAGCTCTGTGAGATGAATTCACCCATCACAAAGCA
>NW_020260972.1:0-3729 GCF_003255815.1 Theropithecus gelada
GGGTGAGTCCCAGGAGGGATATATTGCAGGACAGGGCGTGTCCTGGAGGCTGTCCCAGGTGGGGGCATGTCCCAGGAGTGGTGTGCTTCAGGTGAGGGCGTGTCCAAGGGGGGGCATGTTCCAGGGGGTGTGTTCTAGGTTGGGAGAGTGTTCCAGGTGGGGGCACACCTGCAACCTGGATGGCAGAGAGAAAAGCACCATAGGCCAGGGCCCCAGCTGCACCTTGGCAAGGACACAGCAAGAGCAACATGTCACCTTGATGTCATCAGCCACCAGGTTTGGTGTTGTCACTGCAACGTGACCCAGCCAGAGCTGACCGATGAAATGCCTGAGGCTCCTCTTGCAGGGTTTGGCGTCAGGACACCGGGTTATCCCCTGGGAGTCAGCCGCACCTTGGTCTTCTGGTTCTCATTACAGGCCCGGCTCAGGGCTCCTGCCTCCCAGGCTCAGGCCCAGCACTGGGCCAAAGAGCACCTTCAGTGAAGATTTACTGGGAGAAGGAGGTGGGGAAGGCAGCTCATAGAAGAGGCTGAGGCCATTCCTGTCCAAGGTAATTATCTCCCGCCTCTGCGACTGACTTTAATAGCCACGTTATTTATTAATGTGTTAATCAATGCTATCTCCTTGGGTAACTGCATGCACCTCTTACCAAGCAGGCCTCTTTAGGGGCCTCCGTGTCTCCTAAGTGGGCAGTTGCTCTGTGCACCAGCCTATTGAAGGCTCCCACACCCCCTTGAGGATCCTGATCAGGAAGGGGCTGGAGACAGAAGAAAAATAATTTCCCCAGAAGGGCAGAGGGAAGACTCTGTTGCAATAAAAAAGGTAATGATTGCCACCCATTTTGGGGGCCTCTGTGTGTGCCAGGCCTGGTCCTAAATGCTTATTTTGCTTTATCCTTGTGCCAAGGGGAAACAGCTTGGCAGAGGAACAGAGACCCTGGCACCAGATTGCGTGAGCCACCATACTGCCTCTTCTGGGCTCTGTGACTTTGTAAAACTCACTTCCTCTCTTTCTTCAGTTTCCTCATCTGGAAGCTGGTGCCAGTGATGGCTGCCATCTCACGGGGGTACTGTGAGGATTCCACAAGTTTATGCCTGTGGAGTGCTGGCTTGGTGCACTATTGTCCCATTTCCAGATAAGCAGAGTGAGGCATGGAGAAGTCCTGTGATTTGCTCAAGGTTCTCTGGCTAGGCAGGGTCCCAGACAGCATTGAACCCAGGCCACTTGGTCCTACAGTCATTTATTCAATCATTACATTTTGAGGTTTCAAAAACCCCAGCACTGCCTTTACTGGGGATGAAAAAGCAGCTCTGCCACGTGGACTTTGATTCACCTTCATGGCCACTCTTCTCTGTACTGCCTGTCTCTGCCTTCTCTTTCCTGGGTCTCTCTGTGGGTTTGGCCCACATGTAGGTTCTCCACAAGTCCCCTTAGGAACTGTTCTGTTGTGACTTCTGCTGAACCCACTGCCTGGTCCTCATCTCCCTTAACACCCTTTGGGAGGCTTGAAAAGGAGGACAGTTTTTGTAAACTAAAAAGACATTTGTGTGTGCCAATCCGCCTTGGCACTTATCTTACAGGCTGAACAAAATTGAAGACCAGAGGTGCCCCCTCCATAGCCCAAGATTGAAGATAAATCCTGAAATGAAAGATTACCAAAGATTCATCCAGTTTCCTATTCCAAGTCAATCTTCTATCCTTGGATTGTAACCTTGCAGGATCTTGAACTCATATCCTTTCAGGGATCATAGAAGTGAGCACATCAAACCTGCCATGAAAAAGTTGTGGAAAAGTGGGCAATATTGCCAAATGCAAAATATCTGGGCTATGTTTTGGTCTGAGATCACCATTTGAGATTCCTGGAAGATAGGGAACATGGAGGCCAACTCCCATAGGGATATTATATAAGACTCCAAGCCCTAAGTCAGTGATCTCAACCCTGTGGATCAGTAGTCTCCATGTAATGGGGCATCTTAACCCATTTTGTGCTGCTATAACAGAATACCACAGACTGGGGAATCTATAAAGAAAAGAAATTTATTTCTTAGAGTTCTGGAGGCTAGGAAGTCCAAGGATGAGGGGTCTGCATCTGGTGAGGACCTTCTTGCTATGTCATCTCATGGCTGAAGGCAGAAGAGCAAGAATTTCAGAAAAAAAGAGCAAAAGGGGCTTAACTTGCTTTTAATGCAAGCCCACTCCCAAGATAACTAACCAACTCCTGAGATAATGACATTAATCCATGCATGGGGCAGAATCTTATAACCTAATCACTCTTATTAGGCCCCGCCTCTCAACACCGTCACATAGAGGATTAAGTTTCCAACACATGAGCTCTGGGGACACATGCAGACCATAGCATGGGGGATTGATGTGTATATGGGAGGAACCAGTCATGAATATTTTGGCTGGAAGTTGTGTTTGAGAGCTGAAGCCATGGTCCATCATGGCAGGGCACACATAGACCTTTGAATGCTCTGAGAAATGAATATTGAACAGTGTAACTCATGGCAGAAGGTGGAATATTTAAAAGGCAGGACTGCCTGGGTCAAGTAAAAGGTGAACAAACAGCCTGTAGCGTGTGGCTGGCTCCTCTTCCCTTCCCATCCCCCCCTTTCACTTTTCTCTCTTTCTTTCTTTCTTTCCCTCCCTCCCTCCCTCCCTCTCTCTCTCCCTTCCTTCCCTCCCTCCCTCTCTCCCTCCCTCTCTCTCTCCCTTCCCTCCCACTCTCCCTCCTTCCTTCCTTTCCTTCCTCTCCCTTCCTCTTTCCTCTCCCTCCCTCCTTCCTTTCTATCTTTCTCTTTCCCTCTCCCTCTCCCTCCCTCCTTCCTTCTCTCCTTCTTTCTCTCATTTCCTTCTCTCTTTCTTTCTCTCTCTCCATCTTTCTCTCCCTCCATCCTTCCTTCTCTCATTCTTTCCTTCCTTCTCTCTTTCCTTCTTTGTCCCCTCCCTCCCTTCCTTCCTTCATTCCTTCCTTCCCTCTTTTCTTCCTCCCTGACTTCCTGCCTTCCTTTCTTCTCTCTTTCTTTGACTGATGTGTTCTGAGCCCAAGCACCCTACTAAGTGGTACCAAAATTGACTCAAGAATCAAGAAGAAATAGAAAATCTAAGAAGTATAAGAAAATAAAATCTCTAGTAAAATAAAATCTTTCAAAAAGGAAAGACTAGGCCCAGATGGTTGTATGAGCAAATTTTACAAACTTTCAAAGAATGGATCATTCTAATTATGTCCCAAACAACTGTAGCTAGGAATACTAATGCTTGATTTTTCAAGAGTCTCATTTCCTAAAATCTGTAGGTTCAAAGGCAGATTGGCATGTGTTGGAAATCCTCAAATGTTGTGCAGTTCCTTGGAGTTTTAGCATTAAGAAAGAAAGGCCTTGCCTGCATTAACTTTGAATTTTGTAAGTTACCAGTTAATAGAGATACTCTCTGCATTTACACACACCCTGATTTTATAGGAATGGAGGCATATTCGATATGTGGCTCTGCACACAGGGTTTTTACTTTGTAACATATCTTGGACATCATTTTTGAGCATCCTTTTAAAATATATTTTTTAAATAGCTGCATAGTATTCTATCATATGAATAACCATAATTTCAGTAAACAGTAAGGTGATAATCATTAATGTGAATGATAAACATGAAGGTGATTTCCAGACTTTTGTTAATTAAAAAGGTGGTATAATACTTTCTCCCATTCAGATATAATTCCAGGCATCATGAGTAT
>NW_020260973.1:0-3729 GCF_003255815.1 Theropithecus gelada
GGGTGAGTCCCAGGAGGGATATATTGCAGGACAGGGCGTGTCCTGGAGGCTGTCCCAGGTGGGGGCATGTCCCAGGAGGGGTGTGCTTCAGGTGAGGGCGTGTCCAAGGGGGGGCATGTTCCAGGGGGTGTGTTCTAGGTTGGGAGAGTGTTCCAGGTGGGGGCACACCTGCAACCTGGATGGCAGAGAGAAAAGCACCATAGGCCAGGGCCCTGGCTGCACCTTGGCAAGGACACAGCAAGAGCAACATGTCACCTTGATGTCATCAGCCACCAGGTTTGGTGTTGTCACTGCAACGTGACCCAGCCAGAGCTGACCGATGAAATGCCTGAGGCTCCTCTTGCAGGGTTTGGCGTTAGGACACCGGGTTATCCCCTGGGAGTCAGCCGCCCCTTGGTCTTCTGGTTCTCATCACAGGCCCAGCTCAGGGCTCCTGCCTCCCAGGCTCAGGCCCAGCACTGGGCCAAAGAGCACCTTCAGTGAAGATTTACTGGGAGAAGGAGGTGGGGAAGGCAGCTCATAGAAGAGGCTGAGGCCATTCCTGTCCAAGGTAATTATCTCCCACCTCTGCGACTGACTTTAATAGCCACGTTATTTATTAATGTGTTAATCAATGCTATCTCCTTGGGTAACTGCATGCACCTCTTACCAAGCAGGCCTCTTTAGGGGCCTCCGTGTCTCCTGAGTGGGCAGTTGCTCTGTGCACCAGCCTATTGAATGCTCCCACACCCCCTTGAGGATCCTGATCAGGAAGGGGCTGGAGACAGAAGAAAAAGAATTTCCCCAGAAGGGCAGAGGGAAGACTCTGTTGCAATAAAAAAGGTAATGATTGCCACCCATTTGGGGGGCCTCTGTGTGTGCCAGGCCTGGTCCTAAATGCTTATTTTGCTTTATCTTTGTGCCAAGGGGAAACAGCTTGGCAGAGGAACAGAGACCCTGGCACCAGATTGCGTGAGCCACCATACTGCCTCTTCTGGGCTCTGTGACTTTGTAAAACTCACTTCCTCTCTTTCTTCAGTTTCCTCATCTGGAAGCTGGTGCCAATGATGGCTGCCATCTCACGGGGGTACTGTGAGGATTCCACAAGTTTATGCCTGTGGAGTGTTGGCTTAGTGCACTACTGTCCCATTTCCAGATAAGCAGAGTGAGGCATGGAGAAGTCCTGTGATTTGCTCAAGGTTCTCTGGCTAGGCAGGGTCCCAGACAGCATTGAACCCAGGTCACTTGGTCCTACAGTCATTTATTCAACCATTACATTTTGAGGTTTCAAAAATCCCAGCACTGCCTTTACTGGGGATGAAAAAGCAGCTCTGCCACGTGGACTTTGATTCACCTTCATGGCCACTCTTCTCTGTACTGCTTGTCTCTGCCTTCTCTTTCCTGGGTCTCTCTGTGGGTTTGGCCCACATGTAGGTTCTCCACAAGTCCCCTTAGGAACTGTTCTGTTGTGACTTCTGCTGAACCCACTGCCTGGTCCTCATCTCCCTTAACACCCTTTGGGAGGCTTGAAAAGGAGGACAGTTTTTGTAAACTAAAAAGACATTTGTGTGTGCCAATCAGCCTTGGCACTTATCTTACAGGCTGAACAAAATTGAAGACCAGAGGTGCCCCCTCCATAGCCCAAGATTGAAGATAAATCCTGAAATGAAAGATTACCAAAGATTCATCCAGTTTCCTATTCCAAGTCAATCTTCTATCCTTGGATTGTAACCTTGCAGGATCTTGAACTCATATCCTTTCAGGGATCATAGAAGTGAGCACATCAAACCTGCCATGAAAAAGTTGTGGAAAAGTGGGCAATATTGCCAAATGCAAAATATCTGGGCTATGTTTTGGTCTGAGATCACCATTTGAGATTCCTGGAAGATAGGGAACATGGAGGCCAACTCCCATAGGGATATTATATAAGACTCCAAGCCCTAAGTCAGTGATCTCAACCCTGTGGATCAGTAGTCTCCATGTAATGGGGCATCTTAACCCATTTTGTGCTGCTATAACAGAATACCACAGACTGGGGAATCTATAAAGAAAAGAAATTTATTTCTTAGAGTTCTGGAGGCTAGGAAGTCCAAGGATGAGGGGTCTGCATCTGGTGAGGACCTTCTTGCTATGTCATCTCATGGCTGAAGGCAGAAGAGCAAGAATTTCAGAAAAAAAGAGCAAAAGGGGCTTAACTTGCTTTTAATGCAAGCCCACTCCCAAGATAACTAACCAACTCCTGAGATAATGACATTAATCCATGCATGGGGCAGAATCTTATAACCTAATCACTCTTATTAGGCCCCGCCTCTCAACACCGTCACATAGAGGATTAAGTTTCCAACACATGAGCTCTGGGGACACATGCAGACCATAGCATGGGGGATTGATGTGTATATGGGAGGAACCAGTCATGAATATTTTGGCTGGAAGTTGTGTTTGAGAGCTGAAGCCATGGTCCATCATGGCAGGGCACACATAGACCTTTGAATGCTCTGAGAAATGAATATTGAACAGTGTAACTCATGGCAGAAGGTGGAATATTTAAAAGGCAGGACTGCCTGGGTCAAGTAAAAGGTGAACAAACAGCCTGTAGCGTGTGGCTGGCTCCTCTTCCCTTCCCATCCCCCCCTTTCACTTTTCTCTCTTTCTTTCTTTCTTTCCCTCCCTCCCTCCCTCCCTCTCTCTCTCCCTTCCTTCCCTCCCTCCCTCTCTCCCTCCCTCTCTCTCTCCCTTCCCTCCCACTCTCCCTCCTTCCTTCCTTTCCTTCCTCTCCCTTCCTCTTTCCTCTCCCTCCCTCCTTCCTTTCTATCTTTCTCTTTCCCTCTCCCTCTCCCTCCCTCCTTCCTTCTCTCCTTCTTTCTCTCATTTCCTTCTCTCTTTCTTTCTCTCTCTCCATCTTTCTCTCCCTCCATCCTTCCTTCTCTCATTCTTTCCTTCCTTCTCTCTTTCCTTCTTTGTCCCCTCCCTCCCTTCCTTCCTTCATTCCTTCCTTCCCTCTTTTCTTCCTCCCTGACTTCCTGCCTTCCTTTCTTCTCTCTTTCTTTGACTGATGTGTTCTGAGCCCAAGCACCCTACTAAGTGGTACCAAAATTGACTCAAGAATCAAGAAGAAATAGAAAATCTAAGAAGTATAAGAAAATAAAATCTCTAGTAAAATAAAATCTTTCAAAAAGGAAAGACTAGGCCCAGATGGTTGTATGAGCAAATTTTACAAACTTTCAAAGAATGGATCATTCTAATTATGTCCCAAACAACTGTAGCTAGGAATACTAATGCTTGATTTTTCAAGAGTCTCATTTCCTAAAATCTGTAGGTTCAAAGGCAGATTGGCATGTGTTGGAAATCCTCAAATGTTGTGCAGTTCCTTGGAGTTTTAGCATTAAGAAAGAAAGGCCTTGCCTGCATTAACTTTGAATTTTGTAAGTTACCAGTTAATAGAGATACTCTCTGCATTTACACACACCCTGATTTTATAGGAATGGAGGCATATTCGATATGTGGCTCTGCACACAGGGTTTTTACTTTGTAACATATCTTGGACATCATTTTTGAGCATCCTTTTAAAATATATTTTTTAAATAGCTGCATAGTATTCTATCATATGAATAACCATAATTTCAGTAAACAGTAAGGTGATAATCATTAATGTGAATGATAAACATGAAGGTGATTTCCAGACTTTTGTTAATTAAAAAGGTGATATAATACTTTCTCCCATTCAGATATAATTCCAGGCATCATGAGTAT
>NW_020260974.1:0-3728 GCF_003255815.1 Theropithecus gelada
ATGACTCCACCACACACAGAAAGTGGGCTAAGGGCTAACACACCCATTTAAATGCCTGGCAAAAACACATTAAATGAACACACAGATAAACAAGGTTCTCCTGTTATCCATGAAATATTCAGAAACAAATCCAGTAAGCAATCTCTTTGCAATCAAAAGACAAATTCAGAGGTGCAGATGAAAAATAAACATACAACTGAACCCTTAACACACACCAAGAACCAAGTTCCACGGAAGTGTTATCACATCACCACCTGCCAGCTGAAGGAAGCAGCACTGGCCACTGACCAGCTGTTCACTCGTGCGTCAGTGAACGAATGGCAGTGCTGTCCAGGACAACGATGAGATGTTAACCTGAAGAGGGCAAAATGGCAGAGGCTGGAGGGACCTTCCAGGTAACCCGGCCCCCTCAGTGGACAGAGGACCCCCATAGGGCCACAGAGCCCAGAGCCCCAGTGTGTTCGAGGCAAGCACTCAGCTGAAACCCTGATGATGTCCAAACGCCTTCTGCCCTTCTGTGTCTCTGCCCCACTAACAGGGAATCCGTGAATGCTAAGGAAATGTAATGCATTTCACAATACATGTAGATTTTTAACAAATTAAAGATAAACAGTGACAAACTTTGAGAATTAACCAAAATATAGTTCAGTGAATGCCAAAACTCAAAGCTAGTCTCCCAGAGGTGATAAGCTGTGTGTGGTGGTTAACGCCTGTAAATCCCAGCAGTTGGGGAGGCTGAAGCAAGAGAATCACTTGAGCCTAGAAGGTTGGGGTTGCAGTGAGCTGTCATTGTACTACTGCACCCAGCCTGAGAAACAGAGTGAGACTGTCAAAAACAAACAAACAAAAACAAATTAAAGGAGTTCAAATGAATTCACCCATACCCTTTAAATTTTCATTTGGGTACATGGGGTGATCGAGTTCCTTTTTCCCTTGCAATACATGAATAATCTAATAATTAAATATAATCTAACAATTAAAAGGGAAAATTTAATTATTTTCCCATTTCATTATTTCCTATCTCAGGGAAAAAGTTAAAATTATTCCCTGTTTCAGGGAAAAAGCTAAAAATCATTTTAAACCTTCCTTCCACAAAACAGTATACTCAGTCATCTCTATCTGCTTTATCATGTGGAATTCAGCTTCACATGTCTACAATACAGTTTTTGTTAAACAGCGTTTATGCAGACAGGCAAGAGAAAGAAACACTTGGTCTATGTAGAAGCAGCAGAAGACACGTTTTAACAGAAAAGGGAGAAGATACCACCGTGTGAATCTGGAAATTCTGTCCTCATCTTGTCCACACACACAGAAAACACCCAAGCACGTGCCTAGTGTCCAACAGGAGCACAGAAAGGACAGGGGTCCCTCCAGTTGTTTAATTACCAGCCCCACTTGTCACCGCCACATAACAAAATCCGCACGGCAACTTCAGCACGTTTCATTCACGATTCCACGGAAATCAGGCTGAAGAACATACAGATGTTTTGCCCACATTTAAAAATCCAAGTGTGGGACTCATAGAAATAAAACACATTATGGGTTCACTTAACTTTTCCAAATTTTTACTTGGGGAAACCTATCAAGTTCTTGTCAGTTACATCCTTAAGTTTTTCAATAATTTTTCAATGCAAAGGTCGGGCAAGACTTGTAAAGGGGTACACACATAGGGCCCGGCGCGGTGGCTCACAACTATAATCCCAGCACTTTGGGAGGCCGAGGTGGGCAGATCACGAGGTCAGGAAACCGAGACCATCCTGACTAACACGGTGTAACCCTGTGTCTACTAAAAATACAAACAATTAGCCAGGCGTGGTGGCGGGTGCCTGTAGTCCCAGCTACTTGGGAGGCTGAGGCTGGAGGTGGGCATGAACCGGGGAGGCAGAACTTGCAGTGAGCTGAGATCGCACCACCGCACTCCAGCCTGGGTGACAGAGGGAAACTGTCTCAAAAAAAAACAAACGAGGTACACACATACATGCGACGTTCTTCTCTCAAAGAGACGGGCCCTTTTTTAAGATTCCAGAAGTAAATGTGGTTGTCACCCTGCTTTTGAGAGGATGGGCTGTGTTTTACTCATGAACAGACTTTCCTCCATGCACCAAGGATGCACTATGGGGGACAGTTCTGCCACCCCCTCCCCAGTCTCTCCTCAGGGTGGGGCAAGGTGAGCTCAGTTGTCTCCCGTATACACCGTCAACAGCCCAGGTGCTCAGAAGGAGGCTTCCAGGACTCACTGTAGGCATTCGTTAGCAGGGCAGGCAGTGCCTCGTGCTGGTGGGCATCCAGCAGTAAGGGGGTCTTGCACTTCACTCCCTGGGCCCAGCCCCAGACAGAGGGGAAAGATACACCTGTATCGTAACTCATGTGTATTTACAGACACACAGAGACCCTGCAGTGCAAGTTGCAGAACTAGAAGGAATCCTGGAAATAAGAGGGAAGACATTGGGTTACGACTGGCAGAGCCACCTCAAGCCTCGGCACTTCCTGCCGGAGCCCTCACTGACCAGACTCCTCCAGGGTCACTGCCACTGCCTTGCCCAGCTCATGACATGGCAGACAGTGACAGAGCCTCAGAACAACCTCCCACTCCTTCCTCACCAGCCCAGGGGACGAGCTGTTCATGAGTGTCCCAAAGCCTGAATGCGGGAACACAGAGGTGACTGAGCAGAAAGGGGGACAGGAATAATGGCCGCGGGTGTGCAGATATTGCGGGGCACCCCAACAGCCCTTTCCATCTTAAAGAGGATGGCCATGGGTGTGCGGATGCTCCCGCATGACCCAGCTGTCCTTTCCACTGTAAAGGAGAATGGCCATGGGTGTGCGGATATTCCCTGGTGCCCCAGAGCCCTTTTCACCTTAAGGAGATTTTCACAGTCTCATATCAGTCTCCAAACTATTCAGTGAGGTTGGAGGAGTATCACTGTGGACCAACACTGATTGGCACCAAGTAAGGGCAATTTTCTAACCACGTCTCAACCATGAAACAATCAGATCTTTGGCCACCTGGTCTAAGCTTTTTCTGTAACAAAGTTGGATAATTAAGTTGAATTTTGGTTTTCCAAAGCTTGTTACAGAAACCACATCTTCCTAGGTGTGGCTCCGTGGCGTCACGTGCACACATCAGTAGCCAGGCTTGCCAAGACTCACGGCACGTTACACGTTCACCTGAGAAGGCTGCTCAATCACTGAGGGCTTTGGCGTGCTCTGAAATGAATTTGCCACTTCAGCCTACACTCTACTCCCTTGTTTGGTTAAAGAAACCCAAAAAGCAGAATTTGTTTTGGCCAATCGTCTGCTGACCCAACTGTAGAGGTTTTCATTAGAGTACTTTCATTGCGTCATAGAAAGCAAAGTCATATAGATCAACTCATTATTACCACTCCAAAGGTTTAGTAAATCTCCAGATAATCAGGCAAACATTTTAAGAAGCTACATTAAGGTTTACAATACTCAAAATTTAAAACTACATCCATGCTTCAAAAAACCACCATTCCCATTTTAGATGGCCAAATGCACATGAGAAAGAAAGAAACGTGCTGAGCGCATTTTTTGGGTAATCTTATGGAGAAATTGCCACTTTAAAAATGGCTCTAGTTCCTGGCTCCAGATGGGTGTGGTGGGTTGCCTCACTCAATTTCAACTCCACCTGAAGCTGGGACACTAGAAATCCATTCCCACACTCCAGGGCACCAGAATTCCCACTTCTGGAAACAGCCTGGAATGCA
>NW_020260975.1:0-3728 GCF_003255815.1 Theropithecus gelada
TATTATTATTATTATTTATAGGTTTCAAACTGTTTTTGCACTTTATTGTTATTATTATTATTTATAGGTTTCAAACTGTTTTTGCAATTTTATTTTTATTGTGCTAAAATATATATAAAATGTATTATTTTAACCATTTACATTCATTTGCAATGTTGTACAACCATCACCACTATCCATTACTGGAAATTCTTCATCATCCCAAACAGAAACCCTGTAGTTGTTAAACAGTAACTCCTCTTTTCTCTGCCCTGCTAACAGCTGGCAATCTTTATGCTTCCTTTTGGCTCTATGGCTATTAAGTATCTCTTATAAGTAGAATCATACAACATTTTTCCTTTTATGTCTTACTTCCATTAGCATAATGTTTTCAAGATTCACACAAGTCATAGCATGCATCAGAATATTGTTCTTCATATGACTGAATATTTCATTATTATTATTGAAGTTTTGTTTATCTATTCATACATTCATAGACACTTAGATATTTCTAGCTGTTGGCCTTTGTGAAAAATACTGCTGTAAACACTGGTATACCAATATGAATGTGAGTCCTTGTTTCAAATTTTTTGGGTAGATACCTAGAAGTGGAATTGCTGGCTCACATGAGAATTTCATATTTAACTTTTGGAGGAGCCAGCAAAGTGTTTGGAACAGTAACCACACCATTTTACATTCCCATCAATAGTGCACAAGGGTTCCAATTTTTCCACATTCTTGCTAATCCCTGTTATTTTTTAAATTAATAAACATCCTAATAACTAAAGAGGTTGAATATTTTCCCAGATGCTTTGTGTATTTTCTTTGGAGGAATGTCTTTCCAAACCTTTGCTCATTTTTGATATGTGTTATTTGTTTTTCTGTTGTTGAGTTGTTGTAGTTCTTTATGTATTCTGATATTAATCCCTTATCAATACATTACTTGTAAATATTTTCTCCAATTCTATGGGTGTCTTTTTAGGCTTTTGCTAGTGTCTTTTGATGCACAGATTTTAAAAAATTTGTTGAAGTCTAATTTATCTATATTTTTGTTGTTGCCTATGCTTTTGGTGCCCTATCAAGGAATCATCACCAAATCCAGTATCATGAAATGTTTCCCCCATGTTTTCTTCTAATAGTTTTGTAACTTTATGCCTTTCATTTAGGTCTTTGATTCATTTTGAGTTTTTTTTTTCTATATGGTGTTAGGCAAGGGTACAATTTTGTGTTTTTGCTAATAGCTATCCCATTTTCCCAGCACCATTTTTTAAAAGATTGCCCTTTTCTCACTTAATGGTCTTGGTATCCTTATACAAAAACAATCAGCCATATATTTAAGGGCTTTTTTTTACTGACTTTCAGTTCTATTCTATTTGTCCCTATGTCTGTCATTGTGCAAGTATCTCACTGTTTTGATTACTGTAGCTTTAGAATACCTTTTAAATTCAGGGAGTGTGAGTTTCCAACTTTGTTCTTCTTTTTAAAAGATTATTTTGACTATTTGAGGTCGCTTGAGATTCCACACAAATTTTAGGGTTTTCTATACAAAAAAAAAAAAAATTCTATTGGGATTTTGATAAGGAGTTTATGAAACCTGTAGATCACTTTGGGTAGTACTGTTATCTTAAAAACATTAAGTCGTCCAATCCATGAAAACATGATTTTCTATTCACTTATGTCTTTAATATCTTTCAGCAATGTTTTTTAGTTTTCAGTGTACAAGATATTTCCTCCTTGGTTAAACATATTCCTAATACTGTATTTTATTTATTTTATGCTATTGTAAATTGGAAGGTTGCTTAATGACTTATTTCAATTGATCTTGGCAACAATAATTCTGTGAATTGGAAGAAGAGTCATTTTATCCTTGTGAAAAGATAGATAAGCAAATAAAAGTAAAATCTTAGGGCTAATGCTTAAGACTCTGATTCTAATTTTAGACAGTAGGCCTAAGACAACTGTGTCCTTGGCTAGGTGTGTAACATTCTGCTAGATCTAAAGCTGTCATGAAATGGAAAGAGGGATTCCTTTCCCACTGGCCTCACAGAACTGATATGCAGCTCAAATTGGAAGGTTCTTTTGTGAGCTCCTTGGAAAGCCTTGAGCCTGCTATCTACATAGACTCATTCTTCCTGGCACAATTTTTTTTTTTTATTCACACAGTAGCCTCAGTTGATGCTGAGTGAATATTAGGATGAGTGAATAAAGGCATAAGCATTTGACCCTGTAAAACCCTGTCTGAGAAGCAGCTGTGTCTTGGTCAAGGAAACTGAATTTGTCATTATTGACGATAACGATGTCTCAAAGACGAAAATCAATGTGGGAAAAAAATGGATTCATTAATTTAGTTAGTATTAAAAATTTATTTGAATCATTACTTTGTTGATGAGATACCTATACAAAATTTAGAGCTTAAAAATATATTAAAACAAAGCAACAAACCTAACTTATCTGCAAATGAATTAATTTCATCATCATTTTTAGAAGTAGACAAGCTGGCTTTAGAAGGTGGTTTTTGTGCTTATTTTTTCTTAGCATTACAGTAATGACATTTTAAAAATTGCTATTCTTTTATGTTGGTGAAAAAATAGAAAATTTCAGATCAAGTTATCCTTAGTTATATAAATAATTGACTATCTAATCATGTTTTTTATAAAATCTATTCTTGTAAAGAAATTGTTAACTATTAAAATACTTTTTGTTTAATTTTTAAAATAGCTTATTTCAACATGTGTGAAATGATTGATGCTTTAATATTGTATTAGTTTCCTGGTGATGTTGTAATGATTAATCACAAATGTGGTGGCTTAAATACAACATAATTTTGTTATTTTATAATTTAGGAGAGTAAAAAGTCTGAAATTGGTCTGACTGGTCTGAAACCAAAATAGGTAGGCAGGGCTGTGTAACATTCTGGAGGCTCTGAAAAGAATATGTTTCTTTATCTTTTTTAGCTTTTAGAGGATGCCTGCATTCCTTGCCTTGTGGTCTTCGTCCTTCATCTTCAAACCTAGAAACAGCAGGTCAGGTTCTTCTCAAGCTGGTGTTTCTCTGGTCCTCTCTTTTCTCCCTTCCACTTCCATTTATAAAGACCCTTGGGATTACACTGGGCTCATTCTTGTAATCTAGAATAATTTCAACATCTCAAGGTCAGCTGATTAACAATCTTAATACCATCTGAAAATTTAATACCCTTTGTCATGTAACCTAATGTAATTCAGGTTCCAAAAGATAAGACATGGACACTTTGGGGACCCTTTTCTGCCTACTGCAAACATTACATGTACATAAAAATATATTTCCATATTACAGCCAAAGGAATGTCACTCAAATTCTATCATTTATTATGGAATGAAAGCTGAGAGAATAAAAATGATTTGCCCAACCCTGTTCAGCTAAGTATTTCCTACTCCCACTAAATTTTCTCCCTGGGAACTACCAACCAGGCAGGTCACCTCTCATTTTCCAGCCTCATCAACAACAGCAGAATCTCATTTTTAATGCACCAAGATCTAACTGCAATTATATATTTTTGATTTCTATCATTTACTCACACATAGATGTTATCTTTTGTAATTCCTGATATTTCCACTAATAAATAATTTGTTAAATGTTGAGAGAAAAAAAAACAGAAAGCAAGAAAAATTCTGGAGTATTCTTTGTTATGTTCTTTTTTCTTTCTTTTCTTTTCTCTCTCTCTGGTTTTTTTTTTTTTTTTTTAAACAGGGCCTAACTCTTGTCACGCAGGC
>NW_020260976.1:0-3728 GCF_003255815.1 Theropithecus gelada
GCCAAAGGAAATATCCTCCGATAACAAAGAGAAAGAAGCTTCCTGAGGAACATCTCTGTGTTCTGTGAAATCATCTCAAAGAGTTACAGCTTTCCCTTCAAGAAGCCTTTCTCTAAGACAGTTCTTGTGGAATTTGCAAAGTGATATTTGGAAGCCCATAGAGGGCTATGGTGAAAAAGGAAATATCCTCTGATGAAATCAGGAAAGAAGCTTTCTAAAAAACTGCTCTGTGATTTGGGACTTCCACTCACAGAGTTACATCTGTATTTCCTGGATCTCTTTGCTAGCCTTATTTCTGTGGAATCTGAGAACAGATATTTCGGATCCCTTTGAAGACTATAGGGCCCAGGGAAATATCCTCCGATAACAAAGAGAAAGAAGCTTTCTGACAAACTTCTTTGTGTTCTGTGAAATCATCTCACAGAGTTACAGCTTTCCCCTCAAGAAGCCTTTCGCTAAGACAGTTCCTGTGGAATTGGCAAAGTGACATTTGGAAGCCCATAGAGGGCTATGGTGAAAAAGGAATTATCCTCAGATGACATCTGGAAATAAGGTTTCTGAGAAACTGCTCTGTGATGTGTGACTTCCACTCAGAGAGTTACATCTGTATTTCGTGGATCTCTTTGTTAGACTTATTACACTGGAATCTGAGAACAGATATTTCGGATCCCTTTGAAGAGTATAGGGCCAGAGGAAATATCCTCCGATAACAAAGAGAAAGAAGCTTTCTGAGAAACTTCTTTGTGTTCTTTGAAATCATCTCACAGAGCTACAGCTTTTGCCTCAAGAAGCCTTTGGCTAAGACAGTTCTTGTGGAATTGGCAAAGTGATATTTGGAAGCCCATAGAGGGCTATGGTGAACAAGGAAATATCCTCAGATGAAATCTGGAAAGAAGCTTTCTGAGAAACTGCTTAGTGTTCTGTTAATTCATCTCACAGAGTTACATCTGTATTTCGTGGATCTCTTTGCTAGCATTATTTCTGTGGAATCTGAGAACAGATATTTCTGATCCCTTTGAAGACTATAGGGCCAAAGGAAATATCCTCCGACAACCAAGAGAAAGAAGCTTTCTGAGAAACTTCTTTGTGTTCTGTGAAATCATCTCACAGAGTTACAGCTTTCCCCTCAAGAAGCCTTTCGCTAAGACAGTTNAAAGGAAATATCCTCAGATGAAATCTGAAAAGAAGCTTTCTAAGAAACTGCTCTGTGATTTGGGACTTCCACTCACGGAGTTACATCTGTATTACGTGGATTTCTTTGCTAGCCTTATTTCTGAGGAATCTGAGAATTGATATTTCGGATCCCTTTGAGGACTATAGGGCCAATGGAAATATCCTCCGATAACAAAGAGAAAGAAGCTTTCTGAGAAACTTCTTTGTGTTCTGTGAAATCATCTCACAGAGTTACAGCTTTCCCCTCAAGAAGCCTTTCCCTAAGACAGTTCTTTTGGAATTGGCCAAGTGATATTTGGAAGCCCATAGAGGGCTATGGCGGAAAAGGAAATTACCTCAGATGAAATCTGGAAAGAAGCTTTCTGAGAAACTGCTTAGTGTTCTGTTAATTCATCTCACAGAGTTACATCTGTATTTCGTGGATCTCTTTGCTAGCCTTATTTCTCTGGAATCTGAGAACAGATATTTCGGATCTCTTTGAAGACTATAGGGCCAAAGGAAATATCCTCCGATAACAAAGAGAAAGAAGCTTTCCGGGAAGCTTCTTTGTGTTCTGTGAAATCATCTCACAGAGTTACATCTTTCCCCTCCAGAAGCCTGTCGCTACGACAGTTCTTGAGGAATTGGAAAAGTGATATTTTTAAGCCCCTAGAGGGCTATGGTGAAAAAGGAAATATCCTCAGATGAAATCTGGAAACAAGCTTTCTGAGAAACAGCTCTGTGGTGTGTGACTTCCACTCAGAGAGTTACATCTGTATTTCGTGGATCTCTTTGCTAGCC
Source organism: Theropithecus gelada (assembly GCF_003255815.1). Taxonomy (NCBI): domain Eukaryota; kingdom Metazoa; phylum Chordata; class Mammalia; order Primates; family Cercopithecidae; genus Theropithecus; species Theropithecus gelada. The sequence goes on from NW_020260976.1 coordinate 1,954, forward strand.
TTATTTCTGTGGAATCTGAGAACAGATATTTCGGATCCCTTTGAAGACTATAGGGCCAAAGGCAATATCCTCCGATAACAAAGAGAAAGAAGCTTTCTGAGAAACTTCTTTGTGTTCTGTGAAATCATCTCACAAAGTTACAGCGTTTCCTTCAAGAAGCCTTTCGTCAAGACAGTGCTTGTGGAATTGGCAAAGTGATATTTGGAAGGCCATAGAGGGCTATGGTGAAAAAGGAAATATCCTCAGTGAAATCTGGAACGAACCTTTCTGAGAAACTGCTTAGTGTTCTGTTAATTCTTCTCACAGAGTTACATCTGTATTTCGTGTATCTCTTTGGTAGCCTTATTTCTGTGGAATCTGAGAACAGATATTTCGGATCCCTTTGAAGACCATAGGGCCAAAGGAAATATCGTCCGATAACAAAGAGAAAGAAGCTTTCTGAGAAACTTCTTTGTGTTCTGTGAAATCATCTCACAGAGTTACATCTTTCCCCCCCAGAAGCCTTTCTCTAAGACAGTTCTTGTGGAATTGACAAAGTGATATTTGGAAGCCAATAGAGGGCTATGGTGAAGAAGGGAATATCCTCAGATGAAATCTGGAAAGAAGCTTTCTGAGAAAGTGCTTAGTGTTCTGCTAATTCATCTCACAGAGTTACATCTCGGTTTCGTGTATCTCTTTGCTAACCTTATTTCTGTGGAATCTGAGAACAGATATTTTGGATCCCTTTGAAGACTATAGGGCCAAATGAAATATCCTCCGATATGAAAGAGAAAGAAGCTTTCTGAGAAACTTCTTTGTGTTCTGTGAAATCTTCTCACAGAGTTACAGCATTCCCCTGAAGAAGCCTTTCCTAAGACAGTTCTTCTGGAATTGGGAAAGTGATATTTGGAAGCCCATAGAGGGCTATGGTGAAAAAGGAAATATCCTCAGACGAAATCTCGAAAGAAGCTTTCTGTGAAACTGCTCTCTGATGTGTGACTTCCACTCAGAGAGTTACATCTGTATTTCGTGGATCTCTTTGCTAGCCTTATTTCTGTGGAATCTGAGAACAGATATTTCGGATCCCTCTGAGGACTATAGGGGAAAAGGAAATATCCTCCGATAACAAAGAGAAAGAAGCTTTCTGAGAAACTTCTTTGTGTTCTGTGAAATCATCTCACACAGGTCCAGCTTTCTACTCAAGAAGCCTTTCGCTAAGACAGTTCTTGTGGAATTGGCAATGTGATATTTGGAAGCCCATAGAGGGCTATGGTGCAAAAGGAAATATCCTCACATGAAATCTGGAAAGAAGCTTTCTGAGAAAATGCTTAGTGTTCTGTTAATTCATCTCCAGAGTTACATCTGTATTTCGTGGATCTCTTTGCTAGCCTTATTTCTGTGGTATCTGAGCACTTATATTTCGGATCCCTTTGAAGACTATAGGTCCAAAGGAAATATCCTCTGATAACAAAGAGAAAGAAGCTTTCTGAGAAACTTCTTTGTGTTATGTGAAATCATCTCACAGAGTTACAGCTTTCCCCTCAAGAAGCCTTACGCTAAGACAGTTCTTGTGGAATTATCAAAGTGATATTTGGAAGGCCATAGAGGGCTAGGTGAAAAAAGAAATATCGTCAGTGAAATCTGGAAAGGAGTTTTCTGAGAAACTGCTTAGTGTTCTGTTAATTCATCTCACAGAGTTACATCTGTATTTCCTGGATCTCTTTGCTAGCCTTATTTCTGTGGAATCTGAGAACAGATATTTCGGATCCCTTGAAGACTATAGGGCCAAAGGAAAT
>NW_020260977.1:0-3727 GCF_003255815.1 Theropithecus gelada
TGAAGACTATAGGGCCAAAGGGATCCGAAATATCTGTTCTCAGATTCCACAGAAAGAAGGCTAGCAAAGAGATTCACGAAATACAGATGTAACTCTGTGAGTGGAAGTCACAATCACAAAGCAGTTTCTCAGAAAGCTTCTTTCCAGATTTCATCTGAGGATATTTCCTTTTTTACCGTAGCCCTCTATGGGCTTCCAAATATCACTTTGCCAATTACACAAGAACTGTCTTAGCTAAAGTCTTCTTGAGGTGAAAGCTGTTACTCTGTGAGATGATTTCACAGAACACAAAGAAGTTTGTCAGAAAGCTTCTTTCTCTTTCTTATTGGAGGATATTTCCTTTGGCCCTATAGTCTTCAAAGGGATCCGAAATATCTGTTCTCAGATTCCACAGAAATAAGGCTAGCAAAGAGATGCACGAAATACAGATGTAACTCTGTGAGTGGAAGTCACACATCACAGAGCAGTTTCTCAGGAAGCTTCTTTCCAGATTTCATCTGAGGATATTTCCTTTTTCACCATAGGCCTCTATGGGCTTCCAAATATCACTTTGCCAATTCCACAAGAACAGTCTTAGCGAAAGGCTTCTCAGTGAGATGATTTCACAGAACAAAAAGAAGTTTCTCAGAAACCTTCTTTGTCTTTGTTATCGGAGGATATTTCCTTTGCCCTATAGTCTTCAAAGGGATCCGAAATATCTCTTCTCAGATTCCACAGAAATAAGACTAGCAAAGAGATCCACGAAATACTGATGTAACACTTTGAGATGAATTAACAGAACACTAAGCAGTTTCTCAGGAATCTTCTTTCGAGATTTCATCTGAGCATATTTCCTTTTTCACCATAGCTCTCTATGGGCTTCCAAATATCACTTTGGCATTTCCACAAGAACTGTCTTAGCGAAAGGCTTCTCTGTGAGACGATTTCACAGAACACCAGGAAGTTTCTCAGAAAGCTTCTTTCTCTTTGCTATCGGAGGATATTTCCTTTGGCCCTATAGTCTTCAAAGGGATGCGAAATATCTGTTCTCAGATTCCACAGAACGAAGGCTAGCAAAGAGATCCACGAAATACAGAAGTAACTCTGTGAGTGGAAGTCACACATCACAGAGGAGTTTCTCAGAAAACTTCTTTCCAGATTTCATCTGAGGATATTTCCTTTTTCACCATAGCCCTCTATGGGCTTCCAAATATCAGTTTGCCAATTCCACAAGAACTGTCTTAGCGAAGGGCTTCTCTGTGAGACGATTTCACAGAACACAAAGAAGTTTCTCGGAAAGCTTCTTTCTCTTGTTATCGGAGGATATTTCCTTTGGCCGTATAGTCTTCAAAGGGATCCGAAATATCTGTTCTCAGATTCCACAGAACGAAGGCTAGCAAAGAGATCCACGAAATACAGAAGTAACTCTGTGAGTGGAAGTCACACATCACAGAGGAGTTTCTCAGAAAACTTCTTTCCAGATTTCATCTGAGGATATTTCCTTTTTCACCATAGCCCGCTATGGGCTTCCAAATATCAGTTTGCCAATTCCACAAGAACTGTCTTAGCGAAGGTCTTCTCTGTGAGACGATTTCACAGAACAAAAAGAAGTTTCTCAGAAAGCTTCTTTCTCTTTGTTATCGGAGGATATTTCCTTTGGCCCTATAGTCTTCAAAGGGATCCGAAATATCTGTTCTTAGATTCCACAGAACGAAGGCTAGCAAAGGGATCCACGAAATACAGATGTAACTGTCTGAGATGAATTAACAGAACACTAAGCAGTTTCTTAGAACGCTTCTTTCCAGATTTCAGCTGAGGATATTTCCCTTTTAACCATAGCCCTCTATGGGCTTCCAAATATCACTTTGAAAATTCCACAAGAACTGTCTTAGCGAACGGCTTCTTCAGGGGAAAGCTGTAACTCTGTGAGATGATTTCACAGAACACAAAGAAGTTTCTCAGAAAGCTTCTTTCTCTTTTTTATCGGAGGATATTTCCTTTGGCCGTATAGTCTACAAAGGGATCCGAAATATGGGTTCTCAGCTTTCACAGAAATAAGGCTAGCAAAGAGATCCACGAAATACAGATGTAACTCTGTGAGATGAATTAACAGAACAGTAAGCAGTTTCTCAGGAATCTTCTTTCGAGATTTCATCTGAGGATATTTCCTTTTTCACCATAGCTCTCTATGGGCTTCCAAATCTCACTTTTGCAATTCCACAAGAACTGTCTTAGCGAAAGGCTTCTCGGTGAGACGATTTCACAGAACACCAGGAAGTTTCTCAGAAAGCTTCTTTCTCTTTGCTATCGGAGGATATTTCCTTTGGCCCTATAGTCTTCAAAGGGATCCGAAATATCTGTTCTTAGATTCCACAGAACGAAGGCTAGCAAAGATATCCACGAAATACAGATGTAACTCTCTGAGATGAATTAACAGAACACTAAGCAGTTTCTCAGAACGCTTTTTCCAGATTTCATCTGAGGATATTTCCTTTTTCACCATAGCCCTCTATGGGCTTCCAAATATCAGTTTGCCAATTCCACAAGAACTGTCTTAGCGAAGGGCTTCTTGAGGGGAAAGCTGTAACTCTGTGAGATGATTTCACAGAACACAAAGAAGTTTCTCAGAAAGCTTCTTTCTCTTTTTTATCGGAGGATATTTCCTTTGGCCCCATAGTCTTCAAAGGGATCCGAAATATCTGTTCTCAGATTCCCCAGAAAGAAGGCTAGCAAAGATATCCACGAAATATAGATGTAACTCTGTGAGATGAATTAACAGATCACTAAGCAGTTTCTCAGGAAGCTTCTTTCGAGATTTCATCTGAGGATATTTCCTTTTTCACCATAGCTCTCTATGGGCTTACAAATATCACTTTGCCAATTCCACAAGAACTGTCTTAGCGAAAGGCTTCTCTGTGAGACGATTTCACAGAACACAAGGAAGTTTCTCAGAAAGCTTCTTTCTCTTTGTTATCGGAGGATATTTCATTTGGCCCTATAGTCTTCAAAGGGATGCGAAATATCTGTTCTCAGATTCCACAGAACGAAGGCTAGCAAAGAGATCCACGAAATACAGATGAAACTCTGTGAGTGGAAGTCACACATCACAGAGGAGTTTCTCAGAAAACTTCTTTCCATATTTCATCTGAGGATATTTCCTTTTTCACCATAGCCCTCTATGGGCTTCCAAATATCACTTTGCCAATTCCACAAGAACTGTCTTAGCGAAGGGCTTCTCTGTTAGACGACTTCACAGAACACAAAGAAGATTCTCAGAAAGCTTCTTTCTCTTTGTTATCGGAGGATATTTCCTTTGGCCCTATAGTCTTCAAAGGGATCCGAAATATCTGTTCTTAGATTGCACAGAACGAAGGCTAGCAAAGAGATCCACGAAATACAGATGTAACTCTCTGAGATGAATTAACAGAACACTAAGCAGTTTCTCAGAACGCCTCTTTCCAGATTTCATCTGAGGATATTTCCTTTTTCACCATAGCCCTCTATGGGCTTCCAAATATCACTTTGAAAATTCCACAAGAACTGTCTTAGCGAAAGGCTTCTTGAGGGGAAAGCTGTTACTCTGTGAGATGATTTCAAAGAACACAAAGAAGTTTCTCAGAAAGTTTCTTTCTCTTTGTTATCGGAGGATATTTCCTTTGGCCCTATAGTCTTCAAAGGGATTCGAAATATGGGTTCTCAGCTTTCACAGAAATAAGGCTAGCAAAGAGATCCACGAAATACAGATGTA
>NW_020260978.1:0-3726 GCF_003255815.1 Theropithecus gelada
GCATGTTCCCTGTGCTGAGTCTGTTGCAGGTGGGGGTGGAGAAGGCTGTGAGGAGCCCCGTGTGGACTGGGCCTGTGCCTAGTTGCTGTTCAGTTCTTCGTGGGCTTTATGTGGTCAGTCCTCAGCTGGGTCACCTTCACTGCTCCGTCGTCCTTGTCCCTTCAGTGGGAACTTGTCCAGTGGGAGCTGTGACCACAGAGGCTCAGACATCGCCCACGGCGGTCCCTGCACACGGGGGTCTCTGTGCATTCTGAGACAAATTTTCAGAGCCATTCACCTCCTGCCCTGCTTCTAGAGCTTCTCTTCTGCTCTGCTCTCCTGCCCTCTCTCCTTGCCCTGGTTCTAGTGATCTTGGTGCTGAATCCAACCCCAACTCATGAATCTATAAAGCAGAGTCTAATTTAGACTTACATTTGTCTCTGAAATTGGACCCATCATCAAGGACTGTTATTTCCTGAAGAGAGAACCTGGTTGTGAGTTGCAGTGTGCGGGGGTGGGGGGTGCGGGGGGCGTTGCTGTAGAAAGAGGGATGGGGGAGAGAGAACACACAAGCAGCACTGCTGAGAAAAACATAGGCGGCTTCTATCTCAGTGTGAGGGTACCTTGTGCTGTAGCTGCCACAAAATGGCATTTGGCCTGAGGCTATGTTAATAAAGATACTGCCTTTAGAATAGGGAGGTGCTCTACAGTGATCATTCATTCAACTGACATTTGTCGTTGGCCAGACATAGGACAGAATTGTTCTGCATCTGGGGAATATCATTGAAGTAAAATCAGAAAAATCTCTGGCCTTTTGTAGGGTATGTTCCAGTGGGAAGAGGCAGATGATAGATACACTGTAACCAGAGTAAGGCAGGAAAGTTCTAGAAAGTGGTAAGTACTGTGAGGCAGGTGATTCAGGATGTGGGCAGTGGGGACAGGGAAGGTGGCTGTTGTGCTGGGTGGTCAGTGTGTGCCTTGTTGCAAAGGTGACCTTTGAGGAAGGATTTGAGGGACATGAGGATGTCTGGGGAAGTTCTTTCCAGACAGAGGAACCTCCAGTCCAAATGCACTATGGCAGGAAAGTGTCTGTGTTCCCACAAGAGCAAGGAGGCCAGGAGGGCTGGACAGAGAGAAACTGAGGTGAGATTAGAGGTGTGGCCAGAGCAGGTGGGCTTGAGGGGAATGGGGTTGGATCTGACCTTTGATCTGAGTGGGATGAAGAGCCAGAGGACAGTTTTGAGCAGAAGAGGGCCATGATATAACTTCTCTTTTAAAAGGATCTCTGACTGCTGTGCTGAGAACAGAATTGAGAGCTGAGGGACGAGGGAGGCAGAAGGGAAAACAGTAGGAAGCGAGTGCAGTATTCCAGGCTGGAGATGTCGGTGACCTTGACTAGGAAGTGAGAAGGGGAAAGAGTGGGACGTGAGGGGATTCTGGATGCATTTGAAGATGGATTCACAGCATTTGCCAATGGATTGTATCTGTGGTGTGAGAAAGACGAATGAAGGACACCCATAGTTGTAAAATGAGTGAGTAGAAGGAAGGGTGGAGCTGCTGTCAGTGGAGATGGGGAGACTCTGGCAGGAGCATACTGAGGAGGGGGCATCACAGGCACTCAGTGGAGATGTCTGCTAGGAATGCAGGTGGGGGAGCTGGGGTGGAATTTGGACAGACAACTCCAGAGTTTAGAGGAAAGGAGAAATAGACTGGGCAGGAGAAATAGATTTAGGAGGTCACACCATATAAACGATACTTAAAACCTCAAGCATGGATGAGGGCACCCAAGACAGTGATTGACTGTGGAAAAGAATGAGGGCAAGGACTGAACTCTGGACCTCCAGTTCTAAGGGATATGATCAGACCACACACAGAGCAGACTGCACGGTTCGGACCCCACATCTAGAGGACACTTAGACAAGGAACTCCTGTGTGAACAGGGATCACCTGGACGTGGTGCTGAGATCCAGGAAGTCTGGAGTCGAGCAAGAGATTCTTGATTTATGAAAAGGCTGGAGCTCATGTTGCTGGTCTCCAGATCAAGAACACCAGGATCCCACATGCCTGAGCAACAGCCTCACCTCTACGGCTTGTTATATAAAAGATTCCTTAGTCTTGAGCATAAAACTCTGAGACAGGGGTTCTGGGGAGTGGCCCGAGTATTTTCTAATCCGTGCCAGCAATCTTGTTGCTCAACTAGATCAGGAACCACTGAGATCAGAGATCAGAGAGTGCCCAGGGTAGGTGGGTGGGGTAGGTTTTCAAACCCTGTTTGAAAGAGGATTTTCCTCACAGAAAGAAAAGGGAGGATGTGTATCATCAGTTATGAGATGTGACATTCCCTGTTGTTCTCTCCACCATGGGGTGGACGCCAGGTAGAGAATTCAGGATGTGGCTCTCGCACAAGGAACACCTGTGAATGCTGCTCTCTGACACCCGCCCACAGACTCATTTCCCGCTCACTTCTTGGAGCAAACTATGGAAACCAAATATCTCTAATTTACACATAAAGTCGTATATCTGGTATTGGGGGCTAGTTTTATTGTGGGGAAGGCCACAGAAGCAGGCTGGAACCTACACATCCAGGAACAGAATCCATAGCCCCCCCCTGGATCAGGTCCCTCCTAGGAACAACTGCCCCTGCTGCTGAGCACAGACGCCACTGCTCACACCTCTGACACCCTGGTGCTGGACACTGGGCCCCGAGGCCAGGACAGATGTCACTGCTGCACCTGGAAACTGGACATCACCACTGTCACTCAGCCCTCTTTACTAAAATGTTATCTGCACAGTCCCAGCCTCTCTGTCACCGCATTCTGGCTCAGAGTCTGGCAGTGATATAGGAGTGAAAGAGAAATTATTTAGACAGGTAGTGAGGGTACGGAAGGCTTTTAATGAAAAGCAGGCTCCAAATTATTTTCTTTTCTAACAAGGTGCAGCCTGTAATATCAAGCTTCAGACATAGACAAGTAAGCTGGAAGCTTGCACAGGTGAATGCCGGCAGCTGTGCCAATAGGAGTAGGACACCTGGGACTGGGCATGTTCACAATGCTGACTCCATCTTCCCTTCTCTTTGCCAGGCTCCTTCCTTACAATAAGGGGCAGACAACATGGCGCCGGCCAAGTGGCAAGCCCATTTGCATAATAGGATGAGGGTGGGGCGAACAGCCTTCCACTTGCACTATGGAAATATCACACCTGGTCCAACCAATCTGTGCGCCCTACATAAATCAGACACCATCTCCTCAAGCCTGCCTGTAAAATCCGATGCACTCCCACTCCAGGCCAGAATTCCCTTTTGGGTGCCCCTCTCTCTCACAAGAAGAGAGCTGTTCCCCTTTGTCTTTCTTTTGCCTATTCAACCCTTTGCTCCTAAACTCACTCCTCGTGTGTCAGTGTCCTTAATCTTCTTGGCGTGAGATGACACACCCTTAGTATTTACCTAGGACAATGACACCTCTTCAGCAGGTGGTCATCAGACTGGTGGAGCTTAAGACTCATGTCCATGATCAACTGCAGGGGTGACTGGAGTGCTGTCCTCTTCCAGGAGGGAGGTGGTGTCGGTCTCCTCTCAACATTTTGCATGTTGTAAACCAAAAATAAACATCAAAGCCACCCCCTCCTAACCATCTCAATTGACACCCTCAGCCAGGGTGCTCAAAAGTTAACCTGAAAGACTGGCTGAGGCCACTATGGGAAGCAGGTGTTGAACATGCCTCATTATGCCCTCTTCCCTTTTGGAGTTCA
>NW_020260979.1:0-3725 GCF_003255815.1 Theropithecus gelada
AGTAGATGTCACACATCACAGAGCAGTTTCTCAGAAAGCTTCTTTTCAGATTTCATCTGAGGATATTTCATTTTTCACCTTAGCCCTCTATGGGCTTCCAAATATCACTTTGCCAATTCCACAAGAACTGTCTTAGAGAAAGGCTTCTTGAGGGGATAGCTGTAACTCTGTGAGATGATTTCACAGAACACAAAGAAGTTTCTCAGAAAGCTACTTTCTATTTGTTATCGGAGGATATTTCCTTGGGGCCTATAGTCTTCAAAGGGATCCGAAATATCTGTTCTCAGATTCCACAGAAAGAAGGCTAGCAAAGAGATCCACGAAATGCAGATGTAAGTCTGTGAGATGAATTAACAGAACACTAAGCAGTTTCTCGGAAAGCTTCTTTCCAGATTTCATCTGAGGATATTTCCTTTTTCACCACAGCCCATAGAGGGCTGTGGTGAAAAAGGAAATATCCTCAGATGAAATCTGGAAAGAAGCTTTCCGAGAAACTGCTTAGTGTTCTGTTAATTCATCTCACAGACTTACATCTGTATTTCGNAGATGTAAGTCTGTGAGATGAATTAACAGAACACTAAGCAGTTTCTCGGAAAGCTTCTTTCCAGATTTCATCTGAGGATATTTCCTTTTTCACCACAGCCCTCTATGGGCTTCCAAATATCACTTTGCGAATTCCAGAAGAACTGTCTTAGCGAAAGGCTTCTTGAGGGGAAAGCTGTAACTCTGTGAGATGATTTCACAGAACACAAAGAAGTTTCTCAGAAAGCTTCTTTCTCTTTGTTATCGGAGGATATTTCCTTTGGCCCTATAGTCTTCAAAGGGATCCGAAATATCTGTTCTCAGATTCCACAGAAAGAAGGCTAGCCAAGAGCTCCACGAAATGCAGATGTAACTCTGTGAGTAGAAGTCACACATCACAGAGCAGTTTCTCAGACAGCTTCTTTCCATATTTCATCTGAGGATATTCCCTTTTTCACCATAGCCCTCTATGGGCTTCCAAATATCACTTTGCCAATTCCGCAAGAACTGTCTTAGCGAAAGGCTTCTTGAGGGGATAGCTGTAACTCTGTGAGATGATTTCATAGAACATAAAGAAGTTTCTCAGAAAGCTTCTTTCTCTTTGGTATCGGAGGATATTTCCTTTGGCCCTATACTCTTCAAAGGGATCCGAAATATCTGCTCTCAGATTCCACAGAAAGAAGGCTAGCAAAGAGATCCACGAAATACAGATGTAACTCTCTGAGATGAATTAACAGAACACTAAGCAGTTTCTCAGAAGGCTTCTTTCCAGATTTCATCTGAGGATATTTCCTTTTTCACCATAGCCCTCTATGGGCTTCCAAATATCACTTTGCCAATTCCAAAAGAACTGTCTTAGCGAAAGGCTTCTTGAGGGGAAAGCTGTAACTCCGTGAGTTGATTTCACAGAACACAAAGAAGTTTCTCAGAAAGCTTCTTTCTCTTTGTTATAGAAGGATATTTCCTTTGGCCCTATACTCTTCAAAGGGATCCGAAATATCTGTTCTCAGATTCCACAGAAAGAAGGCTAGCCAAGAGATCCACGAAATACAGATGTAACTCTGTGAGTAGAAGTCACGAATCACAGAGCAGTTTCTCAGAAAGCTTCTTTCCAGATTTCTTCTGAGGATATTTCCTTTTTCACCATAGCCCTCTTTGGGCTTCCAAATATCACTTTGCCAATTCCACAAGAACTGTCTTAGCGAAAGGCTTCTTGAGGGGAAAGCTGTAACTCTGTGAGATGATTTCACAGAACGCAAAGAAGTTTCTCAGAAAGCTTCTTTCTCTTTGTTATCGGAGGATATTTCCTTTGGCCCCATATTCTTCAAAGGGATCCGAAATATCTGTTCTCAGATTCCACCGAAATAAGGCTAGCAAAGAAATCCACGAAATACAGATCTAACTCTGTGAGATGAATTAACAGAACACAAAGCAGTTTCTCAGAAAGCTTCTTTCAAAATTTCATCTGAGGATATTTCCTTATTCACCATAGCGCTCTAAGGGCTTCCGGATATCACTTTGCCAATTCCACAAGAACTCTCTTAGCGAAAGGCTTCTCGAGGGGAAAGCTGTAACTCTGTGAGATGATTTCACAGAACACAAAGAAGTTTCTCAGAAAGCTTCTTTCTCTTTGTTATCGCAGGATATTTCCTTTTTCCCTATAGTCTTCAGAGGGATTCGAAATATCTGTTCTCAGATTCCACAGAAATAAGGCTAGCAAGGAGATAAACGAAATACAGATGTAACTCTGTGAGATGAATTAACAGAACACTAAGCAGTTTCTCACAAAAGCTTCTTTCCAGTTTTCATCTGAGGATATTTCCTTTTCCACCATAGCCCTCTATGGGCTTCCAAATATCACTTTGCCAATTCCACATGAACCGTCTTAGCGAAAGGCTTCTTGAGGGGAATGCTGTAACTCTGTGGGATGATTTCACAGAACACAAGGAAGTTTCTCAGAAAGCTTCTTTCTCTTTGTTATCGGAGGATATTTCCTTTACCCTGTAGTCTTCATAGGGATTAGAAATATCTGTTCTTTGATTCCACAGAAATAAGGCTAGCAAACAGATCCACGAAATACAGATGTACCACTGTGAGATGAATTAACAGAACACTAAGCAGTTTCTCAGAAAGCTTCTTTCCAGATTTCATCTGAGGATATTTCCTTTTTCACCATAGCCCTCTATGGGTTTCCAAATATCACTTTGCCAATTCCACAAGATATGTCTTAGCTAAAGGCTTCTGGAGGGGAAAGGTGTAACTCTGTGAGATGATTTCACAGAACCGAAAGAAGTTTCTCAGAAAGCTTCTTTCTCTTCGTTATCGGAGGATATTCCCTTTGTCCCTATAGTCTTCAAAGGGATCCGAAATATCTGTTCTCAGATTCCACCGAAATAAGGCTAGCAAAGGGATCCACGAAATACAGATTTTACTCTGTGAGATGAATTAACAGATCACAAAGCAGTTTCTCAGAAAGCTTCTTTCCGAATTTCATCTGAGGATATTTCCCTTTCACCATAGCCCTCTATGGGCGTCCAGATATCACTTTGCCAATTGCACAAGAACTGTCTTAGAGAAAGGCTTCTTGAGGGGAAAGCTGTAACTCTTTCAGATGATTTCACAGTACCCTAAGAAGTTTCTCAGAAAGCTTCTTTCTCTATGTTATCGGAGGATATTTCCTTTGGCCCTATAGTCTTCACAGGGATTCGAAATATCAGTTCTCAGATTCCACAGAAATAAAACTAGCAAAGAGATCCACGAAATACACATGTGACTCTGAGAGATGAATTAAGAGAACACTAAGCAGTTTCTCAGAAATCTTCTTACCAGATTTCATCGGAGGATAATTCCTTTTTCACCATAGCCCACTATGAGCTTCCAAATATCATTTTGCCAATTCCACAAGAACTGTCTAGGCGAAAGGCTTCATGAGGAGAAAGCTGTAACTCTGTGAGATGATTTCACAGAACACAAAGAAGTTTCTCAGAAAGCTTTACTCTCTTTGTTATCGGAGGATATTTCCTTTGGCCCTATAGCGTTCAAAGGGATCCGAAATATCTGTTGTCAGATTCCACAGAAATAAGGCTAGCAAAGAGATCCGCGAAATACAGATGTAACTCTCTGAGATTAATTAACAGAACACTAAGCAGTTTCTCAGAAAGCTTCTGTCCAGATTTCATCTGAGGATATTTCCTTTTTCACCA
>NW_020260980.1:0-2941 GCF_003255815.1 Theropithecus gelada
AGACACAGACTGGCAAACTGGATAAAGAGTCAAGACCCATCAGTCTGCTGTATTCAGGAGACCCATCTCACACGCAGAGACATACATAGGCTCAAAATAAAGGGATGGAGGAAGATTTACCAAGCAAATGGAGAACAAAAAAAAGCGGGGTTGCAATACTAGTCTCTGATAAAACAGACTTTAAACCATCAAAGATCAAAAGAGACAAAGAAGGCCATTACATAATGGTAAAGGGATCAATTCAACAGGAAGAGCTAACTCTCCTAAATATATATGCACCCAATACAGGAGCACCCAGATTCATAAAGCAAGTCCTTAGAGACTTACAAAGAGACTTAGACTCCCATACAATAATAATGGGAGACTTCAACACTCCACTGTCAACATTAGACAGATCGAGACAGAAAGTAAACAAGGATATCCAGGAATTGAACTCAGCTCTGCAGCAAGCAGACCTAATAGACATCTATAGAACTCTCCACCCCAAATCAACAGAATATACATTCTTCTCAGCACCACATCGCACTTATTCCAAAATTGACCACATAATTGGAAGTAAAGCACTCCTCAGCAAATGTACAAGAACAGAAATTATAACAAACTGTCTCTCAGACCACAGTGCAATCAAACTAGAACTCAGGACTAAGAAACTCAATCAAAACTGCTCCACTACATGGAAACTGAACAACCTGCTCCTGAATGACTACTGGGTACATAACGAAATGAAGGCAGAAATAAAGATGTTCTTTGAAACCAATGAGAACAAAGATACAACATACCAGAATCTCTGGGACACATTTAAAGCAGTGTGTAGAGGGAAATTTATAGCACTAAATGCCCACAAGAGAAAGCAGGAAAGATCTAAAATTGACACTCTAACATCACAATTAAAAGAACTAGAGAAGCAAGAGCAAACACATTCAAAAGCTAGCAGAAGGCTAGAAATAACTAAGATCAGAGCAGAACTGAAGGAGATAGAGACACAAAAAACCCTCCAAAAAATCAATGAATCCAGGAGTTGGTTTTTTGAAAAGATCAACAAAATTGACAGACCACTAGCAAGACTAATAAAGAAGAAAAGAGAGAAGAATCAAATCGACGCAATTAAAAATGATAAAGGGGATATCACCACCGACCCCACAGAAATACAAACTACCATCAGAGAATACTATAAACACCTCTACACAAATAAACTGGAAAATCTAGAAGAAATGGATAATTTCCTGGACACTTACACTCTTCCAAGACTAAACCAGGAAGAAGTTGAATCCCTGAATAGACCAATAGCAGGCTCTGAAATTGAGGCAACAATTAATAGCCTACCAACCAAAAAAAGTCCAGGACCAGATGGATTCACAGCTGAATTCTACCAGAGGTACAAGGAGGAGCTGGTACCATTCCTTCTGAAACTATTCCAATCAATAGAAAAAGAGGGAATCCTCCCTAACTCATTTTAGGAGGCCAACATCATCCTGATACCAAAGCCTGGCAGAGATACAACAAAAAAAGAGAATTTTAGACCAATATCCCTGATGAACATCGATGCAAAAATCCTCAATAAAATACTGGCAAACCGGATTCAGCAACACATCAAAAAGCTTATCCACCATGATCAAGTGGGCTTCATCCCTGGGATGCAAGGCTGGTTCAACATTCGCAAATCAATAAACATAATCCAGCATATAAACAGAACCAAAGACAAGAACCACATGATTATCTCAATAGATGCAGAAAAGGCTTTTGACAAAATTCAACAGCCCTTCATGCTAAAAACGCTCAATAAATTCGGTATTGATGGAACGTACCTCAAAATAATAAGAGCTATTTATGACAAACCCACAACCAATATCATACTGAATGGGCAAAAACTGGAAAAATTCCCTTCGAAAACTGGCACAAGACAGGGATGCCCTCTCTCACCACTCCTATTCAACATAGTGTTGGAAGTTCTGGCTAGGGCAATCAGGCAAGAGAAAGAAATCAAGGGTATTCAGTTAGGAAAAGAAGAAGTCAAATTGTCCCTCTTTGCAGATGACATGATTGTATATTTAGAAAACCCCATTGTCTCAGCCCAAAATCTCCTTAAGCTGATAAGCAACTTCAGCAAAGTCTCAGGATACAAAATTAATGTGCAAAAATCACAAGCATTCTTATACACCAGTAACAGACAAACAGAGAGCCAAATCAGGAATGAACTTCCATTCACAATTGCTTCAAAGAGAATAAAATACCTAGGAATCCAACTTACAAGGGATGTAAAGGACCTCTTCAAGGAGAACTACAAACCACTGCTCAGTGAAATAAAAGAGGACACAAACAAATGGAAGAACATACCATGCTCATGGATAGGAAGAATCAATATCGTGAAAATGGCCATACTGCCCAAGGTAATTTATAGATTCAATGCCATCCCCATCAAGCTACCAATGAGTTTCTTCACAGAATTGGAAAAAACTGCTTTAAAGTTCATATGGAACCAAAAAAGAGCCCGCATCTCCAAGACAATCCTAAGTCAAAAGAACAAAGCTGGAGGCATCACGCTACCTGACTTCAAACTATACTACAAGGCTACAGTAACCAAAACAGCATGGTACTGGTACCAAAACAGAGATATAGACCAATGAAACAGAACAGAGTCCTCAGAAATAATACCACACATCTACAGCCATCTGATCTTTGACAAACCTGACAAAAACAAGAAATGGGGAAAGGATTCCCTATTTAATAAATGGTGCTGGGAAAATTGGCTAGCCATAAGTAGAAAGCTGAAACTGGATCCTTTCCTTACTCCTTATACGAAAATTAATTCAAGATGGATTAGAGACTTAAATGTTAGACCTAATACCATAAAAATCCTAGAGGAAAACCTAGGTAGTACCATTCAGGACATAGGCATGGGCAAAGACTTCATGTCTAAAACACCAAAAGCAACGGCAGCAAA
>NW_020260980.1:3033-3723 GCF_003255815.1 Theropithecus gelada
AAAAGTCAGGAAACAACAGGTGCTGGAGAGGATGTGGAGAAATAGGAACACTTTTACACTGTTGGTGGGATTGTAAACTAGTTCAACCATTATGGAAAACAGTATGGCGATTCCTCAAGGATCTAGAACTAGATGTACCATATGACCCAGCCATCCCATTACTGGCTATATACCCAAAGGATTATAAATCATGCTGCTATAAAGACACATGCACATGTATGTTTATTGCGGCACTATTCACAATAGCAAAGACTTGGAATCAACCCAAATGTCCATCAGTGACAGATTGGATTAAGAAAATGTGGCACATATACACCATGGAATACTATGCAGCCATAAAAAAGGATGAGTTTGTGTCCTTTGTAGGGACATGGATGCAGCTGGAAACCATCATTCTTAGCAAACTATCACAAGAACAGAAAACCAAACACCGCATGTTCTCACTCATAGGTGGGAACTGAACAATGAGATCACTTGGACTCGGGAAGGGGAACATCACACACCGGGGCCTATCATGGGGAGGGGGGATGGGGGAGGGATTGCACTGGGAGTTATACCTGATATAAATGACGAGTTGATGGGTGCTGACGAGTTGATGGGTGCAGCACGCCAACATGGCACAAGTATACATATGTAACAAACCTGCACGTTATGCACATGTACCCTAGAACTTAAAGTATAATAATAAAA
>NW_020260981.1:0-2941 GCF_003255815.1 Theropithecus gelada
AGACACAGACTGGCAAACTGGATAAAGAGTCAAGACCCATCAGTCTGCTGTATTCAGGAGACCCATCTCACACGCAGAGACATACATAGGCTCAAAATAAAGGGATGGAGGAAGATTTACCAAGCAAATGGAGAACAAAAAAAAGCGGGGTTGCAATACTAGTCTCTGATAAAACAGACTTTAAACCATCAAAGATCAAAAGAGACAAAGAAGGCCATTACATAATGGTAAAGGGATCAATTCAACAGGAAGAGCTAACTCTCCTAAATATATATGCACCCAATACAGGAGCACCCAGATTCATAAAGCAAGTCCTTAGAGACTTACAAAGAGACTTAGACTCCCATACAATAATAATGGGAGACTTCAACACTCCACTGTCAACATTAGACAGATCGAGACAGAAAGTAAACAAGGATATCCAGGAATTGAACTCAGCTCTGCAGCAAGCAGACCTAATAGACATCTATAGAACTCTCCACCCCAAATCAACAGAATATACATTCTTCTCAGCACCACATCGCACTTATTCCAAAATTGACCACATAATTGGAAGTAAAGCACTCCTCAGCAAATGTACAAGAACAGAAATTATAACAAACTGTCTCTCAGACCACAGTGCAATCAAACTAGAACTCAGGACTAAGAAACTCAATCAAAACTGCTCCACTACATGGAAACTGAACAACCTGCTCCTGAATGACTACTGGGTACATAACGAAATGAAGGCAGAAATAAAGATGTTCTTTGAAACCAATGAGAACAAAGATACAACATACCAGAATCTCTGGGACACATTTAAAGCAGTGTGTAGAGGGAAATTTATAGCACTAAATGCCCACAAGAGAAAGCAGGAAAGATCTAAAATTGACACTCTAACATCACAATTAAAAGAACTAGAGAAGCAAGAGCAAACACATTCAAAAGCTAGCAGAAGGCTAGAAATAACTAAGATCAGAGCAGAACTGAAGGAGATAGAGACACAAAAAACCCTCCAAAAAATCAATGAATCCAGGAGTTGGTTTTTTGAAAAGATCAACAAAATTGACAGACCACTAGCAAGACTAATAAAGAAGAAAAGAGAGAAGAATCAAATCGACGCAATTAAAAATGATAAAGGGGATATCACCACCGACCCCACAGAAATACAAACTACCATCAGAGAATACTATAAACACCTCTACACAAATAAACTGGAAAATCTAGAAGAAATGGATAATTTCCTGGACACTTACACTCTTCCAAGACTAAACCAGGAAGAAGTTGAATCCCTGAATAGACCAATAGCAGGCTCTGAAATTGAGGCAACAATTAATAGCCTACCAACCAAAAAAAGTCCAGGACCAGATGGATTCACAGCTGAATTCTACCAGAGGTACAAGGAGGAGCTGGTACCATTCCTTCTGAAACTATTCCAATCAATAGAAAAAGAGGGAATCCTCCCTAACTCATTTTAGGAGGCCAACATCATCCTGATACCAAAGCCTGGCAGAGATACAACAAAAAAAGAGAATTTTAGACCAATATCCCTGATGAACATCGATGCAAAAATCCTCAATAAAATACTGGCAAACTGGATTCAGCAGCACATCAAAAAGCTTATCCACCATGATCAAGTGGGCTTCATCCCTGGGATGCAAGGCTGGTTCAACATTCGCAAATCAATAAACATAATCCAGCATATAAACAGAACCAAAGACAAGAACCACATGATTATCTCAATAGATGCAGAAAAGGCTTTTGACAAAATTCAACAGCCCTTCATGCTAAAAACGCTCAATAAATTCGGTATTGATGGAACGTACCTCAAAATAATAAGAGCTATTTATGACAAACCCACAGCCAATATCATACTGAATGGGCAAAAACTGGAAAAATTCCCTTTGAAAACTGGCACAAGACAGGGATGCCCTCTCTCACCACTCCTATTCAACATAGTGTTGGAAGTTCTGGCTAGGGCAATCAGGCAAGAGAAAGAAATCAAGGGTATTCAGTTAGGAAAAGAAGAAGTCAAATTGTCCCTCTTTGCAGATGACATGATTGTATATTTAGAAAACCCCATTGTCTCAGCCCAAAATCTCCTTAAGCTGATAAGCAACTTCAGCAAAGTCTCAGGATACAAAATTAATGTGCAAAAATCACAAGCATTCTTATACACCAGTAACAGACAAACAGAGAGCCAAATCAGGAATGAACTTCCATTCACAATTGCTTCAAAGAGAATAAAATACCTAGGAATCCAACTTACAAGGGATGTAAAGGACCTCTTCAAGGAGAACTACAAACCACTGCTCAGTGAAATAAAAGAGGACACAAACAAATGGAAGAACATACCATGCTCATGGATAGGAAGAATCAATATCGTGAAAATGGCCATACTGCCCAAGGTAATTTATAGATTCAATGCCATCCCCATCAAGCTACCAATGAGTTTCTTCACAGAATTGGAAAAAACTGCTTTAAAGTTCATATGGAACCAAAAAAGAGCCCGCATCTCCAAGACAATCCTAAGTCAAAAGAACAAAGCTGGAGGCATCACGCTACCTGACTTCAAACTATACTACAAGGCTACAGTAACCAAAACAGCATGGTACTGGTACCAAAACAGAGATATAGACCAATGAAACAGAACAGAGTCCTCAGAAATAATACCACACATCTACAGCCATCTGATCTTTGACAAACCTGACAAAAACAAGAAATGGGGAAAGGATTCCCTATTTAATAAATGGTGCTGGGAAAATTGGCTAGCCATAAGTAGAAAGCTGAAACTGGATCCTTTCCTTACTCCTTATACGAAAATTAATTCAAGATGGATTAGAGACTTAAATGTTAGACCTAATACCATAAAAATCCTAGAGGAAAACCTAGGTAGTACCATTCAGGACATAGGCATGGGCAAAGACTTCATGTCTAAAACACCAAAAGCAACGGCAGCAAA
>NW_020260981.1:3033-3723 GCF_003255815.1 Theropithecus gelada
AAAAGTCAGGAAACAACAGGTGCTGGAGAGGATGTGGAGAAATAGGAACACTTTTACACTGTTGGTGGGATTGTAAACTAGTTCAACCATTATGGAAAACAGTATGGCGATTCCTCAAGGATCTAGAACTAGATGTACCATATGACCCAGCCATCCCATTACTGGCTATATACCCAAAGGATTATAAATCATGCTGCTATAAAGACACATGCACATGTATGTTTATTGCGGCACTATTCACAATAGCAAAGACTTGGAATCAACCCAAATGTCCATCAGTGACAGATTGGATTAAGAAAATGTGGCACATATACACCATGGAATACTATGCAGCCATAAAAAAGGATGAGTTTGTGTCCTTTGTAGGGACATGGATGCAGCTGGAAACCATCATTCTTAGCAAACTATCACAAGAACAGAAAACCAAACACCGCATGTTCTCACTCATAGGTGGGAACTGAACAATGAGATCACTTGGACTCGGGAAGGGGAACATCACACACCGGGGCCTATCATGGGGAGGGGGGATGGGGGAGGGATTGCACTGGGAGTTATACCTGATATAAATGACGAGTTGATGGGTGCTGACGAGTTGATGGGTGCAGCACGCCAACATGGCACAAGTATACATATGTAACAAACCTGCACGTTATGCACATGTACCCTAGAACTTAAAGTATAATAATAAAA
>NW_020260982.1:0-9393 GCF_003255815.1 Theropithecus gelada
AGCTGGTGTATAATGAGCACTGGAGGATGGAGCTGGTGTATAATGAGTACTGGAGGATGGAGCTGGTGTATAATGAGCACTGGAGGACGGAGCTGGTGTATAATGAGTACTGGAGGAGGGAGCTGGTGTATAATGAGCACTGGAGGATGGAGCTGGTGTATAATGAGCACTGGAGGACGGAGCTGGTGTGTAAGTGAACCAGGCTGTGCCCATGTACAGACTATTCTGGGAGGGTGTTCTCTGTGCTTCTCGGAGTTCGCCTGGAGTGGACTCACTTTCCCCAAGAACAGCTACCTTTAAATGCATCTGTGTTTTAAAAGTTTGCTGGCCACCTCCCTCTCATCACTCACTTATTCTGGCATAGAGAAGGAACTGCCCACTATCCAGCCTGCACCCACGTCCTTGTCTGGATGACTTTGGTTTTGAAGGAGGCCAAGTGTCATAAATACCGACTTGGGGATAAATGAAAGCAATACAGTTACATTCGTGTTAGTCCTGCTCATCTAACTATGATACATTCCAATATTTTAGATGTTAACCAGATAGGTTGATTCTTGTCTCAATATCTTACCAACCTCCCAATTAATAGGCTCAACTGGGAATATTGTCAGATGATTTATACATGGTGCTGAGATCATAAGTTTAATATTAGATAGGAATAAGACAGAACATTTTTAAGCGTCTGAGATTAGAAAATATATTAACTGTCTAAAAGTGATAAAATTATAAATATACATGAAATCAGCTACAAAACTGTTGAAACATGGATCACAATTCTGGTACTTCTGCAAAAATATAAAAAGTAATATTTCCATCAAATTGGAAATTAAAAACCAATAAGTGCCATAAGCATTTTTATAATTCAGTTGATAACATTGCTTCCACCAAGATTGTTATAGGGAGGAAGCTACCTTACTATTTCTCAGAATCAGCCCTCAGCCTGGCCCTTAAATATTTTCAGTTTGCTATGTTTCTATTAGGACTCTAAGTGACAGTCTAAATTGCAGCCTGACAGCATGAGTATAGACATCGCTAGTCAAGGAGAAGTGTTTCCTTCTTTCCTTCCTTCCTTAATCTTCTTTTCTTTCTTTCTTTCCTTCTTTCTTTCTTTCCTTCTTTCTTTCTTTCCTTCTTTCTTTCTTTCTTTCTTTCTTTCTTTTTCTTTCTTTTTCTTCTTTATTTCTTTCCTTCTTTCTTTCTTTTACTTCTTTGTTTCTTTCCTTCTTTCTTTCTTTTTCTTTCCTTCTTTCTATGTGAGACTGGTTTCAACTGAATAAAGTAAAATTTAATTGGCATAATATCATATTCTTGCTTAAATATTCCCTCTCATTAGAAAAAGAGTAATCTGTATTTGGATTTGAGTGAAAAAAATTGAACCTAAGGTAGCAGAGAAAGTAGTAAATGACACATGTGTTGGGAGGTGAGACAAGGGTGTGAGATTATGAAGAGCTCCAACCTTTCAAAATCGGTGATTAAGAAACCGTCATCCACTGAACCAGGAGCTCCTAGCCTCCCACTCACTTGTCTTACACCCAAGATCAGAGTGAAGATCCATTTCCATCTCTCGGCTGCCCACATGTTTCAGAGGTTGCCCTTCCATAAGGTAACAAACTTTGGTAAAGCTACCAGCTTTCTACAACTTGGAATTACTGTTGATTATTTGGAGAATTGACATAGTACAGGAAGACGGCTTATCCAGCTATGTAAGGAATGTCGATGCCATTTAGATAGGTCATCGAGGGGTAGAAATTAGACATGAGTCAAACAAAGGAAAAAAGTCAGTGCAAAACCAAGAAGGAAAGACAGAGGCAACCTCCTGGGATAATGGTAGACAAGCCGAAATGATGACAGAGCAGAAATTAAGGAAATTAAAGTGGCTCATTGTGAACTTAGTTTTGAAGACAGTTACATATATATAACATAGAAATTTTAAACAGCTTTAAACAAATTGTGCATCATGTGAGAAAACACATCTACTGTAGGTGTGTAATTTATTATTAATTATGTGTAGCTTGATTTGAAAACATACAGTCACAGTCACAGGAGCCAGGATAATCACCTAAAGCAGTTCTTTATATATGGTAAATAGAGGGTTCCTGGAATACCAAGACGTTTGAAGAGTAGTTGGTTTTATTTGTTGTTTAAAGAAAAAAGAATGAATGCATGAGCGATAACTTCCTACACGTGAAGAATAAAGTCATTACAACTATTCAGTGCTTCTAAACACTCAGAGCTAGCTTTGTAGCGGAATTCTCACTTTCTCATTAACTTGTTTGTAATGGAACTTTCACATTCTCCTATTAACCGTCTATTAGTAAGATCCAGTATCACAGTCCATAGCTGAATTAAACTATATATAGCTGAATAATTCAGATGAATATGACTTACACAGATGAAATTAATAATCTACATTTTAATAAAAATATACATCTTTTAGAAAATATATATACGAACAACAATTTTAATGACAGTTACCAAGTCTGATGTCCATCATGCCTTTTATGTGATACTATTTAAAACATGTCTTCAATACATTTGTAGCTAATTTTTTCAGCAGTTGAATTTCCTATAGGAAGGAAAAAAATCTCTATCTGAACAGAGCTTCCCAGGTGCAATAGCAATTTCTGTAAAACCTTTTCTTTACCATTGATTATTTTCAATAAGAAAATCACCTCTACATAAAAAAGGATGTAATACTTGGTTAACACATAAACCATGAGCTAAATTAAATTTAAGAATTACTTTTGATTGTAAGGCTTGTGTTGATCCCTGTGGTGGGTTGTAGCATTAGTGAAAAACAGCCTGTAGGCTTCCTAATTCCTCTTAAAGAAATGTTTCTGCATGCAAAAATATTGTGGAAACCACAAATCTCATTAAACTCTGAGTTTTATGCTTAATAAGAATAAATCAGGCTCAGAAAAGTGAAGTGAGGTGCCCCAGGCTCTGCCCTACTAGGAGCAGAGTCAGTCAGACAGGGTGCCTGGTCCCCATCTAGGTGCGGGGGCCCCACCACCAGGTGCTGGGAGGTTTCCCTTCATGGCTCCACGTCTGCGCTCATTGCGCAAAAAGTCGGGGCGACGAGGGAACTGCCTCCTTATTGTTGTTTCTGGACAGCCAAGATCATTAAAAACAAAACAAAACAAAACAAACAAACAAACGAAAAACAGGGAACAGATTATACCGACATGTAGTCATGCTTTTTTATTGTTGTCGTTATTGTGATAAACATTAAAATAATATAGAAAAAATGATATGAAGGCAATAGAACACCTCACTCCCTTTGCCGTTGTGCTGGGGCAAACACTTCAAGTGTTTCTGACTCAGTTTTTCCAGAATTTTCTCCCAACAGTAAATAATGAACACATATTACTATAGATAGATAGATGATAGATAGATACATAGATAGATAGATAAATAGATAGCTATCTTGCTATAAAATATAAGAATTAAATTCAGTTATGTTATTTTTGAGCTCTTTTTCCTCAATTTGATTTGGCTTAGTTGGTTTTTTGCTGATTACCTTTTTTTCTGTTAATTATGATTTTGTCCCCATATTGTCAAACATATTATTTATATTCACTTTCATATTCATTTTGCATTGTTTTATTGATAACAAATACAATACATTTTAGTTTTATCTTTTAAGTCTAAAAGATTAAAAATGTAAGAGTGCATTACAGTATGGTAATTACATGAGTATCCTTCAGCCCAGGGTCGAGTTCTGCGCTGGGACCATTACTCCTTTGTCCTTGAATTCTTTGTCAAGAATCCTGCAAACTCCAGGGTAAATGCTCCCAGCATTTTAAAATCCATCATTTTCTCAAAACTATGTCCACTTAGTTCCTGTTCACATAGACTAAATTTCTCTTGAGATGTTTTTTCCTTTATATTGTAATCATAAAGTTTCTGTAGCATTTGTTGAACTTGGAAAAGGGATTATTTGATTGAGGACATTACCAATATTTTTCCACTTCTGTTTTGTTGAGTCAATTCCATCGGCTTCTCTGTAGGTCCCTGGCTCACTCCTCTGGTCCATCACATGTCAGAGGCACAACTGTCATCCAGGGGCTTCATTTTCCTGGTGTTTTCATAGTTTCTATTTATTTTTATTTATTTATTTATTTTTGTTTGTTTATTGAGGGAGCACTAAATAATTTCCTCCAAACTGTTACATTGAAGGAAAATTGTCTTGAGACATCTCACTGACTCATGGCGTGGCTTGAAATAGACTATAAGGTCCGCAATTTCAGAACATTTGATAAACAGCACAGGTGACAATATTAACATACAGATCTCTCAGTGTATTAGTCTGTTCTCACGCTGCTAATAAAGAAATACCTGAGACTGGGGAATTTATAATGGAAAGAGGTTGAATTGACTCACAGTTCCACAGGACTGGGGGGGCCTCAGGAAACTTACAGTCATGGTGGAAGTGGAAGCAAGCATGTCCTTCTTTGCATGGCAGCAGCAAGGAGATGTGCAGAGTGAAGAAGGGGAGGCCCCTTATAAAACCATCCGGACTCATGAGAACTCACTTACTACCACCAGAACAGCATGGAAATAACTGCCCCCTGATTCAATTACCTTCCACCGAGTCCCTCCCATAACGTGTGGGGATTATAGGAACTACAATTCCAGATGAGATTTGGATGGGGACATAGCCAAACCATATTACTCAGTATAGTTTTAAAACTGAAATCATCAAAAATCAACTTCCATTTTGGGGCAAAGCTCTCCCCCCAAATATCTGGATATTATGGAAGTGGGAGGTGGTATCCTTACAAGCATGACCTCTCACCAACCAAGCAGCACCCTGCAGGTGACTTCTCTCCGGCTCTGCCCCGCAATGTGTGGTCTGCACCTGAGGCCTCCACTCCCTTGAAACCAGATGAGCTTCTGCTTTAGGCCCCCAAGACCACACCAGAGCCTGTCCTCTTCTCAAGAACACAGAAGGGCTGCCACTCATGAAGTGAAGCCTTCAGCCACCCAAGGCTCGCTGGGATCTCTGAAGCTTTAAAAGCTTTGGGGCCTGCTATAGTTTGGATGTTTGTCCCCTAAACCTCATGTTGAAATTTTGTCCCCACGGTTGAAGTAGGGGCCTAGTGGGAGGTGTTCAGGTTATGGGGGTGGATCCCTCTTGAATGGTTTTTGGTGCCATCCTGGCAGTGATGAGAGAGTTCTTGCTCTATTGGTTCCCCTGAGAGCTCACTGAGTAAAAAGAGCCTGGCGCATTCCCCACCACCTTGGCTCCTCTCTGGCCACATGATCTCTGTGCATGCAGCTCCCCTCTTCCTTCCACCATGGTTGGAAGCTTCCTGAGGCCCTCACCAGAAGCAGATGCTGGCACCATGCTTCCTGTACAGCCTGCAGAACTGTGAGCTAAGTAAACCTCTTTTCTTTATAAATTGCCCAGCCTCAGGTATTCCTTTAAAGCAACACAAAACAAAATTACACTTATTTCCCACTAAAGCCTGGAGAATTCTGCCCTCATAGCTACTTTATACAGTGCAAAGTGGGTCTCGGAGCACCACTGTTCTGCATTTACGGGGCTCTCTAGGACCTTTAACGAAGCCATCCTTTCATGTTGTGAAGACGGCCTGTCTCTATATAGGATTCAGTATTTGTCAAGAGCTGGATTTGAGGATGAATCGGAACGAAGACACAATGCACACAAATCCAGTGCCCAATCTCTCAGAAGACTGGCTCATGATCTTGAAACCATTCTACATTGCCATCTCTTTCTCATGCCTTCTGAACAGTGTTTTCCAAGAAGAGCCTTCCATTCTTTATGCAGATAAATTCCTGGAGACACATCCATATAGGTCTACTTGTTACAGAGACCCCACAAGCAGCGAGCTGTTATGCATGCTTGCAGAGTGAAAAGGTTCGAGTTAATATGTATAGGGTGATCTTTTATTTAAAGAACTGAATAGAAAATATTGAATATTGATTGTTTCCTTTAAGACAAAACCCTTGAGTCACGATTAAATTTGAAATAATGTATCTATTTCAAAGAAAAATATATTTAGGAAATTTAGCGTTATTAAGTAAATACATTATTGTTCAATCAGAACTAACACATTAGTAACAGATAAGAAATGCACATTGAGATTAAAAACTATTTATAGATTTAGAAACGTAGATTCCAGAGAAGGTACGAGATAATCAGCACACCTTTTTTTAATGCTTTTTCTTCAATGGGTACTTCCAAACAGTGGGTCAATTTCAAGAAAATGAAAAAGTATAGTAGGCAAACTTTCAAAATACAAAATAATATTTTAGTAAGAAGCATAGTAATCTAATTATTATAAAGACTTACCACATTCTCAATTATTACTTAAAGGTTAGTTGAAATACTTTTGTATCACCTGAGATCAGGAGGTCAAGACCAGCCTGGTCAATATGGCAAAACTCCATCTCTGCTAAAAATACAAAAATTAGCCTGGCGTGGTGGTATGCGCCTGTAATCCCAGCTACTCAGGAGGCTGAGGCAGGAGAGTCGCTTGAACCTGGGAGGTGGAGGTTGCAGTGAGTTGAGAGTTGCTCCAGCTTGGGCAATAGAGCGAGACTCCATCTCAAGAAAAAAAAATGATGTTTACCAAAAGCCTACCACTAATTCAAGTTCTATGAGTGCAAAGCTTAAAGAAATGTGAGATGCCCCTGCCTTCGGGGAGCATCTACTTATAATGAGATAGTGGGATTACTCTTTATGCTTGAAAGACCATGCATTTGCTGTAATCAAGATCCTAATCAACTCCGCAAAGGGCACTCGCTAGCTGCTTGCCCCTAGCAATAAATTCTGTGGTCAGCTTGTTTCTGAGTTCTGTTCTTCTGATCCTATTAATGGAAACATCTCAAAGGTGAAAATCTGCTTAGAGGCTGATTTAGCCTCCGCTGATTCACCTCTGAAAATGTGGAGATGCTTTTCACCGTAAACATTAAGATTATCCATTGACCTTAATTGACAAGTTATTCCAGATAGCGAGTGATCAATAATGACTGTATGATAACATATGATGTAGTAAAATGTGTCACTTAAACTTTCAGAAATTATAAAACAGGACTATCCTGTCATTTTCAAACAAGTATTTTCCGAATCCCTAACAGGTGTTAGGCATTGAAAGAAAATAAAGAAGTGTGTTTTAATCTTCATATGGTTACAATCTAGTCAAACTTGAGATGCCTCCATAACTACTAGATGAGACAGTAGAGGAGAATTAGCCGGTTACTGTAGGATGTGACACACTCAGAAATTCTTATTTTCATTGGACTACATCATACCATGATACTATTTTAGTTTTTCATAATGAGACAGAAATTGCAAGAAACCAAATTACAGAGGTTGAAGAGTTTCTTGCACTTGCAGATCCAATGCCAATCGACGTCCAGATATTTGTAACTAACCTTCCGGTGGGAAGGTAGTGACACCTCATAGCCGCAGCTTATTCCCTGTCATGTGTGGCATCAGCCCCACACAGCCCAAGGCTGCACACTCAGATGTCAACTTTCCATTTCCAAGCTTCAGCTGGGAAGGGCAGAATAAGCAGAACTTATAAATAAACATGAATTTATGTAGAATTCCTGAGTAAAGAAAAAAAAAATACTTACAAGGGATAACATTCTTTCAGCCATTCTAACATAAACCCATTTCTTTTTTTTTTTTTTTTTTTTTTTTTTGAGACGGAGTCTCACTCTGTCGCCCAGGCTGGAGTGCAGTGGTGCGATCTCAGCTCACTGCAAGCTCCACCTCCTGGGTTCACGCCATTCTCCTGCCTCAGTCTCCTGAGTACCTGGAACTACAGACATGCACCACCACGCCAGGCTAATTTTTTTTTTGTATTTTTTTTTTTTTAGTACAGACGGGGTTTTGCTGTGTTAGCCAGGATGGTCTCAATCTCCTGACCTCATGATCTGCACACCTCGGCCTCCCAAAGTGCTGGGATTACAAATGTGAGCCACCGCACCCAACCAAAAACCCATTTCTAGAAACACTTCAGGGAGACTCCCTGTTCTCTACAGCAGCAGTGATTGCTAAACTAAACCAATAGCTACACATCCTTAAAAGGTAGAACAGTTAAACCCATCCACATATTTTAGTATTAAAACAATAAATAAGGCTCCTTTGACCGGCAAAACCTTAAGACAAACTGGCAAACAAAGTGAAGAATAAAAGCAGTCAGGAGTGAAGAAGTTTTGGCGAACAAAAAAGGCATTTCCCTGTGGTGGGCTTTAATACATTTAAATCAAGTTCTAAGGTGAAAAGGTCAAAATTATTCCCATAGAAAGAAAACCACGTTACAGAACTTGATGAATTAAAAATAGTGTACTTCTGACTTTCGAAGTTCTGTTACATGTCTATAGCCAGGGCCCATGACACTACTCTGGAGTATGTCGCTAGTCAGCAACTTGTGTTTTTAAATCAATTTTACCTGATTTTTCTCAGCAGCTCCTCCTACTAGACCAATACAAACAGGAATACAATGAGGATAACCACAATAATTGTTGGAACCTGTTTGGTTAAGGACCTCAGCTCTGTGAGCTCACAGCAAGTCACGAGCCATGTCTCCCAGCTCCACTCTCTTATTTGATTTTTGCCTGTGTCTTGAACTTTGGAGATGAATGGCGTTGAATCCTCGGTGCTCCATTCTTCGATTCCATTGGTTCTAGAATTTGTGTCATGTTTATTCCCTCAGGGATTGGTTGGGATGAAGAGAAGGGAGGAGAATTCTGTGATCCAATTTCTCTGTTTCATTGCACTTGAAAGTAGAATATATAGCATATAATTTTAAAAGTCAATAAATGATATAAAAAATTACCTATAGGCCTTAAGTTCACTAAAGGAAAGAAAAGCAAACACAATCTGTCTCACTAGCAGCAAATGGAAAACGATGCAAACAGCAAGAAAACACCAAAACAACCTTGAATGATATAAATACTTTCAACAGAAGAAAAATTAGAGATTAACTCAACAAACAAAACCGAACTCTATGCTATCTAAATGTGACACACTGAAAGCAAGGACAAAGTTGACAAGTTAGACTAATGTGATGAACACTAACTGTATTATGTGAATGAAGTAAAAAAGAAAAAAAAAAAAAAGGAAAGAACAAAAGAAGGAAAAATATGTCTTTCCACTTAATCATGAACAAAATAGAATTGGAAACAAAATGATTAAGCAGAAAAAAGAGAGTCATGTGGCAGCATGCAGTATATAACCCACAGATAAAGAAAGGACATGAGTGAATTTTCCTGCACTGATACCTTGGGTGGCATGGATACAAAATACGTGAGATAAAACAGGAGCAATTGACAGAAAAAGGAATCAGAAAACAGTTTTGCTAGATTAAAAAAAAAAAAAAAAAAAGAACTTTCAACAAGGGAAAGATATAAGCA
>NW_020260983.1:0-3723 GCF_003255815.1 Theropithecus gelada
CCACCTTAGCCCTCTATGGGCTTCCAAATATCACTTTGCCAATTCCTCAAGAACTGTCTTAGCGAAAGGCTTCTTGAGGGGAAAGCTGTAACTCTGTGAGATGATTTCACCGTACACAAAGAAGTTTCTCAGAAACCTTCTTGCTTTTTGTTATCGGAGGATATTTCCTTTGGCCCTATAGTCTTCATAGGGATTCGAAATCTGTGTTCTCAGATTCCACAGAAATAAGGCTAGCAAAGAGATCCACGAAATACAGATGTAACTCTGTGAGATGAATTATCAGAACACAAAGCAGTTTCTCAGAAAGCTTCTTTCCAGATTTCATCTGAGGATATTTCGTTTTTCACCATAGCCCTCTATGGGCTTCCAGATATCACTTTGCGAATTCCACAAGAACTCTCATAGCGAAAGGCTTCTTGAGCTGAAAGCTGTAACTCTGTGAGATGATTTCACAGAACCCGAAGAAGTTTCTCAGAAAGCTTCTTTCTCTTTGTTATCGGAGGATATTTCCTTTGGCCCTATAGTCTTCAAAGGGATCCGAAATATCTGTTCTCTGATTACACAGATATAAGGCTAGCAAAGAGATCCACGAAATACAGATGTAAATCTGTGAGATGAATTAACAGAACATTAAGCAGTTTCTCAGAAAGCTTCTTTCCAGATTTCATCTGTGGATATTTCCTTTTTCACCATAGCCCTCTATGGGCTTCCAAATATCATTTTGCCAATTTCACAAGAACTGTCTAAGCGAAAGTCTTCTTGAGGGGAAAGCTGTAACTCTGTGAGATGATTTCACAGAACACAAAGAAGTTTCTCAGAAAGCTTCTTTCTCTTTGTTATCGGAGGATGTGNTCTCTTTGTTATCGGAGGATATTTCCTATGGCCCTATAGTCTTCAAAGGGATCCGAAGTATCTGTTCTCAGATTCCACAGAAACAAGGCTAGCAAAGAGATCCACGAAATACAGATGTCAATCTGTGAGATGAATTAACAGAACACTAAGCAGTTTCTCAGAAATCTTCTTTCCAGATTTCATCTGAGGATATTTCCTTTTCCACCATAGCCCTCTATGGGCTTCCAAATATCACTTTGCCAATTCCACAAGAACTGTCTTAGCGAAAGGCTTCAAGAGGGGAATGCTGTAACTCTGTGAGATGATTTCACAGAACCCGAAGAGGTTTCTCAGAAAGCTTCTTTCTCTTCGTTATCGGAGGATATTCCCTTTGGCTCTATGGTCTGTAAAGGGATCCGAAATATCTGTTCTCAGATTCCACAGAAATAAGCCTAGCAAAGAGATCAACAACACACAGATGTCACTCTGTGAGAGGGAGTCACATATCACAGAGCAGTTTCTCAGAAAGTTTCTTTCCAGATTTCATCGGAGGATATTTTCTTTTTCACCATAGCCCTCTATGGGCTTCCAAATATCACTTTGCCAATTGCACAAGAACTGTCTTAGCGAAAGGCTTCTTTAGGGGAAAGCTGTAACTCTGTGAGATGATTTCACAGAACACAAAAAAGTTTCTCAGACAGCTTCTTTCTCTTTGTTATCGGAGGATATTTCCTTTGGCCCTAAGTCTTCAAAGGTATCTGAAATATCTGTTCTCAGATTCCACAGAAATCAGGCTAGCAAAGAGATCCACGAAGAACAGATGTAACTCTGTGAAATGAATTAAGAGAACACAAAGCAGTTTCCCAGAAACCTTCTTTCCAGATTTCATCTGAGGATATTTTCTTTTTCACCATAACCCTCTATGGGCTTCCAAATATCACTGAGCAAATTCCACAAGAACTGTGTTAGCGAAAGGCTTCTTGAGGGGAAAGCTGTAACTCTGTGAGATGACTTCACAGAACACAAAGAAGTTTCCCAGACATCTTCTTTCTCTTTGTTATCGGAGGATATTTCCTATGGCCCTATAGTTTTCAAAGAGATAAGAAATATCTGTTCTCAGATTCCACAGAAATAAGGCTAGCAAAGAGATCCACGAAATACAGATGTAACACTGTGAGTTGAATTAACAGATCACTCAGCAGTTTCTCAGAAAGCTTCTTTCCAGATTTCATCTGAGGATATTTCCTTTTTCACCATAGCCCTCTATGGGTTTCCAAATATCACTTTGCCAATTCGACAAGAACTGTCTTAGCGAAAGGCTTCTTGAGGAGAAAGCTGTATCTCTGTGAGATGATTTCACAAAACCCGAAGGAGTATCTCAGAAAGCTTCTTTCTCTTTTTTATCGGAGGCTATTTCCTTTGACCCTATACTCTTCATAGGGATTCGAAATATCTGTTCTCAGATTCCACAGAAACAAGGCTAGCAAAGAGATCCACGAAATGCAGATATTACCCTGTGAGATGAATTAACAGAACACTAAGCAGTTTCTCAGAAAACTTCTTTCCAGGTTTCATCGGGGGATTTTTCCTTTTTCACGTTAACCCTCTATGGGCTTCCAAATATCACTTTACCATTTCGAAAAGAACTGTCTTAGCGAAAAGCTTCTTGAGGTGAAAGCTGTAACTCTGAGAGATGATTTCACAGAACACAAAGCAGTTTACCAGACATCTTCTTTCCCTTTGTTATCGGAGGATATTTCCTTTGTCCCTATAGTCCTCAAAGGGATCTGAAATATCTGTTCTCAGATTCCACAGAAATAAGGCTAGCAAAGAGATCCACAAAATACAGGTGTAACTCTGTGAGATGAATTTACAGAACACTAAGCAGTTTCTCAGAAAGCTTCTTTCCAGATTTCATCTGAGGATATTTCCTTTTTCACCATAGCCCTGTATGGATTTCCAGATATCACTTTGCGAATTCCACAAGAACTCTCTTAGAGAAAGGCTTCCTGAGGGGAAAGCTGTAACTCTGTGAGATGATTTCACAGAACCCAGAGAAGTTTCTCAGAAAGCTTCTTTCTCTTTGTTATCGGAGGATATTTCCTTTGGCCCTATAGTCTTCATAGGAATTCGAAATATCTGTTCTCAGATTCCACAGAAATAAGGCTAGCAAAGAGATCNNAGAAGTTTCTCAGAAAGCTTCTTTCTCTTTGTTATCGGAGGATATTTCCTTTGGCCCTATAGTCTTCATAGGGATTCGAAATATCTGTTCTCTATTCCACAGAAAAAAGGCTAGCAAAGAGATCCACGAAATACAGATGTAACTCTGTGAGATGAATTAACAGAACACTAAGCAGTTTCTGAGAAATCTTCTTTCCAGGTTTCATCGGAGGATATTTCCTTTTTCACCATAGCCCTCTATGGGCTTCCAAATATCACTTTGCCAATTCGAGAAGAACTGTCTTAGCGAAAGGCTTCTTGAGGGGAAAGCTGTAACTCTGTGAGATGATTTCACAGAACACAAAGAAGTTGCCCAGACATCTTCTTTCTCTTTTTGTTATCGGAGGATATTTCCTTTGGGCCTACAGTCTTCATAGGGATTCGAAATCTGTGTTCTCAGATTCCACAGAAATAAGGCTAGCAAAGCGATCCACGAAATACAGATGTAACTCGATGAGATGAATTAAGAGAACACAAAGCAGTTTCTCAGAAAGCTTCTTTCCAGATTTCATCTGAGGATATTTCCTTCTTCACCATAGCCCTCTAGGGGCTTCCAAATATCACTTTGCCAATTCCACAAGAACTGTCTTAGCGAAAGGCTTCTTTAGGAGAAAGTTGTAACTCTGTGAGATGATTTCACAGAACACAAAGAAATTTCCCAGACATCTTCTT
>NW_020260984.1:0-3722 GCF_003255815.1 Theropithecus gelada
GAGAAGCTGTGGTTAGTGGTTTCTTTTCATGGTTTGCTTAATCTCTTCAGTCTGGCGCTTACATTTACCCAAATAGATATTTCTTTAGTACGGCGGTGCCATAGCCCAGGGCTTCTCCCTCCATATCTGCTCCCCAGGAGGCCCCCTAGGAATGGGCGCTAGAGATCCAGCCCCTCTCCGTGTGCCGTTTTCTTTGAGTCCAAGGTAGGTTTGGCTCAGAGAAGAANTATCTGCTCCCCAGGAGGCCCCCGAGGAATGGGCGCTGGAGATCCAGCCCCTCTCCGTGTGCCGTTTTCTTTGAGTCCAAGGTAGGTTTGGCTCAGAGAAGAAAACAGGCCTCCGGGTTAGGTGCCTCTGACTGCTTGCTTGTGAAATGTTTAATGATAAGGCGCCTTCCAAGCTAATTTTACACATTGATAGTTGTAGATTGAAGTATCACTGCAGTCATAAGAACAAGAAACACTCCCATCAAGTAGATAGGCAGAAAAAAGCCATAAAAGTTTAATAAAGCGCAAATAAAATGGTGTTGTAAGAATGTACAGTGGGAAATGCTCTCAGTCCAGCCAGATTGGCTGTGGCGTCTTCCTGTAAATACATTTAGCCACGTGTGGCCCTGATGGCAATCAGTACTGTGAATTGTGATCCAGAATGTTCTTGGGGGCCGATAACTGGACTGTGCCAGCAGCTGAGTCTGATTTGACGTCACGGTGGTGATGTGCTTAACACGGCCAGCTGAACTGAGGGGTGGCCACCCGTGCACTCGCCACGTGCAGCCGTTATTCTTGTGATGGAGTTGCACGGGGCGCAGCTTGTCCACCTGGGCTACTTAAAGTAGCGGGAACCCAACCATGGGTGGGTGCCTCCCGACATGAGAGCTGTCTTTTTTATCCAGGGCCCTCTGGCGCTGCAGACTCTGAGTCCACGGGGAGGCACCAGAGTGCTCTTCTGGGCCATGGAGGTCCCCGAGCAGGTGGTCACTCATTGCTTGTGGAGTGGTCCATGGCTTGTGAGTTTATTCCCCGGGTCTGTGTGGGTGAGATTAACCAGTTCACAGCTGGGCACTTACCCCTTACACAGGTGACACTAGTTAAAGTGGAATCTATATTAGCTCACACAGGCGTGTGTGAGGAACCGGGAGGGTGGGGGAGGTTTGACCCTAGTACTAGAGCCTGGGCTCCTGACATTCTGCGTCTTCCTGTTGTGGGGCCGTCAGGGCCGCTGTGGGTCCTGAAGACAGTAGGTGCCATATGGACCAGGGGATGCAGAAGCCTCTAGAGGCTGTGGGGGGCAAGGAGACGGTCGCTTACCCAGAGCCAGCCCTGCCGACACCTCGACGTTAGATGGTGGGAACTGTTTTGGACTCCAGCTTCCAGAAATGTGAGAAAATAAGTCAGTGTTTAGGGTGCTAAATTTGGGGTGATTTAGTGGAGAAATAGAAAACTAGCCCACAAAGGTGCACGCATTGAAATGTGCTCTGTCCAGGTGTTCACAGTGGTGTGAGGGGGATGGCATCAGGGTTCTGGGAACTGTGCAGCTTTACTGAAGGAAGGGGGCTCGCCACGCCTTTCCTCATATAACTGAAGGTATGTATGCCTCCCACACTGCCCAGGAGACAGGGACTGGAATTCTGAGTTTATTTCTTAGGGGAACCAAGCCACATTCAGAACACAGTGAGGGCTGAAATGAGCTTCCTACAGCCTGAACTGGGAAGAGGAATCGCAAGTAGCTTGTTTTTTTCTACACAGACCTGTCCTTTCAGGTT
This sequence comes from Theropithecus gelada, assembly GCF_003255815.1. NCBI lineage: Eukaryota > Metazoa > Chordata > Mammalia > Primates > Cercopithecidae > Theropithecus > Theropithecus gelada. The sequence goes on from NW_020260984.1 coordinate 1,763, forward strand.
TTGTTAAGTTCTGGAAAAAGGGAGAAGCCAGGCACACCTCGGCGATGGACAGTGTTTCTGGAGGTGGCACGGCTTCAGCCTGAACGTAGCCGTGTGGTTGGGAGGCTCAGAAACTGCCCTCCAAGGGCACTCATCTGTTCCTTATTGCACTAATACCTCGTTTACAGAAATCCACAGAAAATACAGTGCGGGAGGCCTCTGGTCTGGATGGGTTTGTGTGGACCGAGGTCACCGGGTGTTGTCCCAAGTGCTTGTCCTGATCTGGCAGAGGCTCTGTTCCCAAATAATTATTCCACAGTTTCAGAGCCTATATCTGAGTGATAGTCTTTTAACTTTGTTGCTTAAAAGTAAACAAAGTATGTCTTGAGGGTCTAAAAACCTATTTAGTAGTCATGGCTTTAAACTCATACATGGGGCTTTGGGATGGAGTGAAAACCACCGTCACCTGCGTGGACGCTGCGTGGTATTTTTAGCGTGGTGGCCTGCTCATGCCTTGAGCTCCATCTGCAGTGTGAGCAACAGCTGTGCATTTGAGAAATGTAGGCAGGTCAGCTTGCTTCTCCAGGGGCCTGTGGGCATCCGGGTGAGGGGCCTGGGATGAGGCCACATCAGTGGGAAGGAGTTTGATTGTGTCAGCAGATATGTCTGCCTCTACAGGCCTGAAAGCCAGCCAGAACCCAGTTTTCCTTTGGTCATGTAATGCCAGAAAAAAACCTGTTTCTTGGAGATTCTCGTAATTTATATTAATCATTTGACCATAAATAAAATGTTATAAATGCATGAGGCTTTACAATTTGGCAGATGTGTAACTCACATGTCATTATATCAAACTGTTGAAGATATTTGTTTCACTTGAAGACTTCTAGCATTTTATGCGCAAACCAAATGCCAGTAGCATTTTGAAGGAGTATTTTGGAATTTTAAACACAGTGGGACAGTGCTGGGTCTCTGGGATGCTGGTGAGGTGGACGTGACCTCAAGCTCTTGGAGCTTGCAAGCAGGATTCGTAAATTGTCACACCTGCAGTGCTGGAAGTCAAAGTGGATTTCTGTAAATGAGGTGTTAGTGCAATAAGGAACAGATGAGTGCCCTTGGAGGGCAGTTTCTGAGCCTCCCAGAGACCCCAGGAGGAAGTGGGGTGGGAGGCAGTTACCCACCAGAACCTGGACGGTGGACCGTGTTTGCTGGTGGCTCTGCTTGGCAGGCCATTACGTGCAAAAAGAAACAGGTGAGTGCCCTTGAGAGAGGTTTCTCGGCCCCCTTCAGAACCGCAAGTGGAAGACGCTCCAAGGTGGGGGTGGGGGTTCGGTTATCCACAGGAGCCTGGATGGTGGAGCTGGGTTTGCTGGTGGTCCTGCGTGGCAGGTCATTACATGCAATAAGGAATAGGTGACTGCCCTTGAGGGTGGTTTCTCGGCCTGCTTCGGAACTGCAAGTGGAAGACGTCCCAAAGTGAGGGGGGGCTGGTGGTCGGTTATCCAGTGGGGCCGGATTTGCTGGTGGCCGCTGCGTGGCAGGTCACTGCGTGGATGGGAGGTGAGTGGAGTGGGAATAGAGGATGCACCCTCCACAGCTACTGCTGGCAGTTGGCTCTGGTAGCAGAAGGGGCATAGATAGAGGGATTCCCATCAAGGGCAACACGACTGGGGTCCCACGTGTGGTGGGTGCCGAGGTGTGGCTATATGTAATCTCAGTCTGCACAGCCGTCCTGGTGAGTGGGTTCAGTTACCTTCCCATCTCACATTTGAGAAATCTCGGGGGCTCACATCACAGCTAGGTGGGTTGGAACTAATGTCTCAGGCAGGACGTTGGCCCCAGAGCCCAGATCTTACCTCCCCTCTTTTGAGTCCACCAAGCTTGTAGAGAGGGTTGTGTGGTGGTGGGTGGTGGCTGAGAAACAACACAGTAGAAAGGGGGGAGGAAATAAACCAGGCAGGAGACACAGGCAGTGCTTGGGAGG
>NW_020260985.1:0-3721 GCF_003255815.1 Theropithecus gelada
TGAAAATGGCCATACTGCCCAAGGTAATTTATAGATTCAATGCCATCCCCATCAAGCTACCAATGACTTTCTTCACAGAATTGGAAAAAACTGCTTTAAAGTTCATATGGAACCAAAAAAGAGCCCGCGTCTCCAAGACAATCCTAAGTCAAAAGAACAAAGCTGGAGGCATCACGCTACCTGACTTCAAACTATACTACAAGGCTACAGTAACCAAAACAGCATGGTACTGGTACCAAAACAGAGATATAGACCAATGGAACAGAACAGAGTCCTCAGAAATAATACCACACATCTACAGCCATCTGATCTTTGACAAACCTGAGAAAAACAAGAAATGGGGAAAGGATTCCCTATTTAATAAATGGTGCTGGGAAAATTGGCTAGCCATAAGTAGAAAGCTGAAACTGGATCCTTTCCTTACTCCTTATACGAAAATTAATTCAAGATGGATTAGAGACTTAAATGTTAGACCTAATACCATAAAAATCCTAGAGGAAAACCTAGGTAGTACCATTCAGGACATAGGCATGGGCAAAGACTTCATGTCTAAAACACCAAAAGCAACAGCAGCAAAAGCCAAAATTGACAAATGGGATCTCATTAAACTAAAGAGCTTCTGCACAGCAAAAGAAACTACCATCAGAGTGAACAGGCAACCTACAGAATGGGAGAAAATTTTTGCAATCTGCTCATCTGACAAAGAGCTGATATCCAGATCCTACAAAGAACTCAATCAAATTTACAAGACAAAAACAAACAACCCCATCGAAAAGTGGGCAAAGGACATGAATAGACACTTCTCAAAAGAAGACATTCATACAGCCAACAGACACATGAAAAAATGCTCATCATCACTGGTCATCAGAGAAATGTAAATCAAAACCACAATGAGATATTATTTCACACCAGTTAGAATGGCAATCATTCAAAAGTCAGGAAACAACAGGTGCTGGAGAGGATGTGGAGAAATAGGAACACTATTGCACTGTTGTTGGTACTGTAAACTAACTCAACCATTGTGGAAAACAGTGTGGCAATTCCTCAAGGATCTAGAACTAGAAATACCAATTCACCTAGCCATCCCATTACTGGGTATATGCCCAAAGGACTATAAATCATGCTGCTATAAAGACACATGCACAGAAGGGGCGGAGCAAGATGGCCAAATAGGAACAGCTCCAGTCTCCAACTCCCAGCGCAAGCGACACAGAAGACAGGTGATTTCTGCATTTTCAACTGAGGTACTGGGTTCATCTCACTGGGGAATGCCGGACGATCAGTGCTGGTCAGCTGCTGCAGCCCGACCAGCGAGAGCTGAAGCAGGGTGAGGCATTGCCTCACCTGGGAAGCGTGAGGGGGAAGAGAATCCCTTTTCCTAGCCAGGGGAACTGAGACACACAACACCTGGAAAATCGGGTAACTCCCACCCCAATACTGTGCTTAAAGCTAACAGGCACACCAGGAGATCATATCCCACACTTGCCGGGAGGGTCCCATACCCACGGAGCCTCCCTCATTGCTATCACAGCAGTCTGTGATCTACCGGCAAGGCAGCAGCGAGGCTGGGGGATGGGTGCCCGCCATTGCTGAGGCTTAAGTAGGTAAACAAAGCTGCTGTGAAGCTCGAACTGGGTGGAGCTCACAGCAGCTCAAGGAAACCTGCCTGTCTCTGTAGACTCCACCTCTGGGGACAGGGCACAGTAAACAATAGCAAACGCATCAGAAACCTCTGCAGACGCAAACGACTCTGTCTAACAGCTTTGAAGAGAGCAGTGGATCTCCCAACATGGAGGTTGAGATCTGAGAAGGTACAGACTCCCTGCTCAAGTGGTTCCCTGACCCCTGAGTAGCCTAACTGGGAGACATCCCCCACTAGGGGCAGTCTGACACCTCACTCCTCACAGGGTGGAGTACACCCCTGAGAGGAAGCTTCCAAAGCAAGAATCAGACAGGTACACTCGCTGTTCAGAAATATTCTATCTTCTGCAGCCTCTGCTGCTGATACCCAGGTAAACAGGGTCTGGAGTGGACCTCAAGCAATCTCCAACAGACCTACAGCTGAGGGTCCTGACTGTTATAAGGAAAACTCTCAAACAGGAAGGACACCTACACCAAAACCCCATCAGTACCTCACCATCATCAAACCAGCGACAGATAAAACCACAAAGATGGGGAAAAAGCAGGGCAGAAAAGCTGGAAATTCAAAAAATAAGAGCACATCTCCCCCGGCAAAGGAGCGCAGCTCATCGCCAGCAATGGATCAAATCTGGACGGAGAATGACTTTGACGAGATGAGAGAAGGCGGCTTCAGTCCATCAAATTTCTCAGAGCTAAAGGAGGAATTACGTACCCAGTGCAAAGAAACTAAAAATCTTGAAAAAAAAGTGGAAGAATTGATGGCTAGAGTAATTAATGCAGAGAAGGTCATAAACGAAATGAAAGAGATGAAAACCATGACACGAGAAATACGTGACAAATGCACAAGCTTCAGTAACCGACTCGATCAACTGGAAGAAAGAGTATCAGCAATTGAGGATCAAATGAAGGAAATGAAGCGAGAAGAGAAACCAAAAGAAAAGAGAAGAAAAAGAAATGAACAAAGCCTGCAAGAAGTATGGGATTATGTAAAAAGACCAAATCTCCGTCTGATTGGGGTGTCTGAAAGTGAGGGGGAAAATGGAACCAAGTTGGAAAACACTCTTCAGGATATCATCCAGGAGAACTTCCCCAACCTAGTAGGGCAGGCCAACATTCAAATCCAGGAAATACAGAGAACGCCACAAAGATACTCCTCGAGAAGAGCAACTCCAAGACACATAATTGCCAGATTCACCAAAGTTGAAATGAAGGAAAAAATCTTAAGGGCAGCCAGAGAGAAAGGTCGGGTTACCCACAAAGGGAAGCCCATCAGACTCACAGCAGATCTCTCGGCAGAAACTCTACAAGCCAGAAGAGAGTGGGGGCCAATATTCAACATTCTTAAAGAAAAGAATTTTAAACCCAGAATTTCATATCCAGCCAAACTAAGTTTCATAAGTGAAGGAGAAATAAAATCCTTTACAGATAAGCAAATGCTTAGAGATTTTGTCACCACTAGGCCTGCCTTACAAGAGACCCTGAAGGAAGCACTCAACATGGAAAGGAACAACCGGTACCAGCCATCTCAAAAACATGCCAAAATGTAAAGACCATCGAGGCTAGGAAGAAACTGCATCAACTAATGAGCAAAATAACCAGTTAATATCATAATGGCAGGATCAAGTTCACACATAACAATCTTAACCTTAAATGTAAATGGACTAAATGCTCCAATGAACAGACACAGACTGGCAAACTGGATAAAGAGTCAAGACCCATCAGTCTGCTGTATTCAGGAGACCCATCTCACACGCAGAGACATACATAGGCTCAAAATAAAGGGATGGAGGAAGATTTACCAAGCAAATGGAGAACAAAAGAAAGCAGGGGTTGCAATACTAGTCTCTGATACAATAGACTTTAAACCATCAAAGATCAAAAGAGACAAAGAAGGCCATTACATAATGGTAAAGGGATCAATTCAACAGGAAGAGCTAACTATCCTAAATATATATGCACCCAATACAGGAGCACCCAGATTCATAAAGCAAGTCCTTAGAGACTTACAAAGAGACTTAGACTCCCATACAATAATAATGGGAGACTTCAACACTCCACTGTCAACATTAGACAGATCAAC
>NW_020260986.1:0-3720 GCF_003255815.1 Theropithecus gelada
ACAGAACACGAAGCAGTTTCTCAGAAAGCTTCTTTCCAGATTTCATCCGAGGATATTTCCTTTTTCACCATAGCCTTCTATGGGCTTCCAAATATCACTTTGGCAATTCCACAAGAACTGTGTTAGCGAGAGGCTTCTTGAGGGGAAAGCTGTAACTCTGTGAGATGATTTCACAGAACAGAAAGGAGTTTCTCAGAAAGCATCTTTCTCTTTGTTATCGGAGAATATTTCCTTTGGACCCGTCGTCTTCAAAGGGATCCGAAATATCCGTTCTCAGATTCCACAGAAATAAGGCTAGCAAAGAGATCCACGAAATACAGATGTAAATCTGTGAGATGAATTAACAGAACACTAAGCAGTTTCTCAGAAAGCATCTTTCTCTTTGTTATCGGAGAATATTTCCTTTGGACCCGTAGTCTTCAAAGGGATCCGAAATATCAGTTCTCAGGTTCCACAGAAATAAGGCTAGCAAACAGATCCACGAAATACAGCTGTAACTCTCTGAGTGGAAGACACACATCACAAAGGAATTTCTCAGAAAACTTCTTTCCAGTTTTTATCTGAGGATATTTTCTTTTTCACCCTAGCCATCAATGGACTTCGAAATATCACTTTGCAAATAACACAAGAACAGTCAGAGCGATCGGCTTATTGAGGGGAAAGCTGTAACTCTTTGAGATGAATTCACAGAACACAAAGCAGTTTCACCGAAAGTTCTTTCCAGTTTTTATCTGAAGATAATTTCTTTTTCCCCATAGCACTCCATGGGCTTCCAAATATCATTTTGCAAATTACACAAGAACAGTCCTAACGAACGGCTTCTTGAGGGGAAAGCTGTAACTCTGTGAGATAAAATCAGAGAACACAAACCACGTTTTCAGAAAGTTTCTTTACAGTTTTTATCTGAGGATATTTCTTTTTCCACGTAGCCTTCCATGGTCTTCCAAATATCACTTTGCGAATTCCACAAGAACAATCTTAGCGAAATGCTTCTTGAGGGGAAAGCTGTAACTCTGTGAGATGAATTCAAAGATCACCAAGAAGTTTCTCAGAAAGCTTCTTTCTCATTTCTATCGGAGCATATTTCCTTTGGCCCTATAGTCTTCCAAGGGATTCGAAGTATCAGTTCTCAGATCCCACAGAAATAAGGCGAGGAAACAGCTCCACGAAATACAGCTTTAACTCAGTGAGTGGAAGTCACACATCACAAAGCAGTTTCTCAGAAAGCTTCTTTCCAGTTTTCCACTGAGGATATTTTCTTTTTCACCATAGCCCTCTAAGGGCTTCCAAATATTACTTTGCAAATTCCACAAGAACAGTCTTAGCGAATGGCTTCTTGAGGGGAAAGGTGCACATCTGTGAGAAAAATTCACAGCACACAAAGCAGTTTCTCAGAGAGCTTCTTTCCACTTTTTATCTGAGGATATATTTTTTTTCCCCATAGCCCTCCATTGACTTCCAAATATCACTTTCCAAATTCCACAAGAACAGTCTTAGCGAAAGGCTTGTTGAGGGGAATGCTGTAACACTGTGAGATGAATTCAGAGATCACTAAGAAGTTTCTCAGAAAGCTTCCTTCTCATTTCTTTCGGAGCATATTTCCTTTGGCCCTCCGGTCTTCCAAGGGATCCTAAATATCAGTTGTCAGATTCCACAGAAATGAGGCTAGCAAACAGATCTATGAATAACAGCTGTAACTCAGGGAGAGGTAGTCACACATCACAAAGCAGTTTCTCACAAAACTTCTTTCCATTTTTTATCTGAGGATATTTTCTTTTTCACCATAGCCCTCAATGGGCTTCCAAATATCACATTGCAAATAACACAAGAACATTCACAGCGAGCGGCTTCTTGAGGGGAAAGCTGTAACTCTGTGAGATGAATTCACAGAACACAACGCTGTTTCTCAGAAAGCTTCTTTCCAGTTTTTATCTGAGGATATTTTCTTTTTCCCCATACCCCTCCATGAGCTTGCAGATATCAGTTTGAAAATTCCACAAGAACAATCTTAGTGAAAGACTTCTTGAGGGAAATGCTCTAACTGTGAGATGAATTCACAGATCACAAAGAAGTTTCTCGGAAAGCTTCTTTCTCATTTCTATCGGAGGATATTTCCTTTGGCCCAAGAGCATTCCAATGGATTCGAAATATCAGTTCTCAGATTCCACAAAAATGAGGCTAGCAAACAGCTCCAAGAATAACAGCTGTAACTCAGTGAGTGGAAGTCACGCATCACAAAGCAGTTTTTCAGAAAGCTTCATTCCAGTTTTTATCTGAGGATATTTTCTATTTCACCATAGCCCTCTATGGGCTTCCAAATATCACTTTGCAAATTCCACAAGATCAGTCTTAACGAATGGCTTCTTGAGGGGAAAGCTGTAATTCTGTGAGATGAATTCAGAGAACACAAAGCAGTTTCTCCGAAAGCTTCTTTCCAGTTTTTATCTGAGGATATCTTCTTTTTCCCCATAGCCCTCCATGTGCTTCCAATCATCACTTTGCAAATTCCACAACAACAGTCTTAGCAAAAGGCTTCTAGAGGGGAAAGCTGTAACTCTGTGAAATGAATTCTCAGATCAAAAAGTATTTCCTCAGAAAGCTTCTTTCTCATTTCTATCGGAGGATATTTCCTTTGGCCCTATAGTCTTCCAAGGGATTCGAAATTTCAGCTCTCATATTCCACAGAAATAAGGCTAGCAAACAGCGCCACGAAATAGAGCTCTAACTCAGTAAGTGGAAGTCACACATCACAAAGCAGTTTCTGAGAAAGCTTTTTTCCAGTGTTTATCTTAGGATATTTTCTTTTTCACCAAAGCCCTCTATGGGCTTCCACATATCCCTTTACAAATTCCACAAGAACAGTCTTAGCGAACGGCTTCTTAAGGCCAAAGCTGTAACTCTGCGAGATTAATTCACAGACCACAAAGCGGTTTCTAAGAAAACTTCTATCTCTTTCTATCGGAGGATATTTTCTTTGGCCCTATAGTCTTCCAAGGAATCCGAAATATCAGTTCTCAGATTCCACAGAAATAAGGCTAGCAAAGAACTGCATGAATAACGGCTGTAACACAGTGGGTGGAAGTCACACATCACAGGGAAATTTCTCAGAAATCTGCTATCCAGTTTTTATCAGAGGATATTTTCTTTTTCATCATAGCCCTCCATGGACTTCCAAATATCAGTTTACAAATTCCACAAGAACAGTCTTAGCGCACGGCTTCTTGAGGTGAAAGCCGTAACTTTGTGAGATGAATTCGCAGAACACAAAGAAGTTTCTTAAAAATCTTCTTTCTCATTTATATTGGAAGATATTTCCTTTGGCCCTATACTCTTCCAAGCGAACCGAAATATCAGTTATCAGATTCCACAGAAATAAAGTTAGCAAAGAGCTGCACGAAATACAGCTCTAACTCAGTGAGAGGAAGTCACACATCACAAAGCATTTTTTCAGAAAGCTTGTTTCCAGTTTTTATCTGAGGATATTTTCTTTTTCACCGTAGCCCTCTGAGGGCTTCCAAATATCACTTGGCAAATTCCACAAGAACAGTCTTAGCGAACGGCTTCTTGAGGGGAAAGCTGTAATTCTGTGGGATGAATTCTCAGAACACTAAGCAGTTTCTCAGAAAGCTTCTTTCCAGTTTTTATCTGAGGATATAATCTTTTTAACCATAGCCCTCTATGGGCCTCCAAATATCACATTGCAGATTCCACCACAACAGG
>NW_020260987.1:0-3721 GCF_003255815.1 Theropithecus gelada
TTTTTTTTTTTTTTTTTTTTTTGAGACGGAGTCTCGCTCTGTCGCCCGGGCTGGAGTGCAGTGGCCGGATCTCAGCTCACTGCAAGCTCCGCCTCCCGGGTTCACGCCATTCTCCGGCCTCAGCCTCCTGAGTAGCTGGGACTACAGACGCCCGCCACCTCGCCCGGCTAGTTTTTTGTATTTCTTAATAGAGACGGGGTTTCACCATGTTAGCCAGGATGGTCTCGATCTCCTGACCTCGTGATCCGCCCGTCTCGGCCTCCCAAAGTGCTGGGATTACAGGCTTGAGCCACCGCGCCCGGCCTCCCAGCTGATTTTTTGTATTTTTCGTAGAGACAGGGTTTCACCACGTTGGTCAAGCTGGTCTCGAACTCCTGGCCTCAGGCAGTCTACCTGCCTCGGCCTCCCAAAGTGCTGGATTACAGGCGTGAGCCACCGTGCCCCGCCAAGATCTTGCATTTCTAACATGTCTAGGAAGCTTGATGCTGCGGATCAGAGAAACACACTTTGGTAGTGAGGGGGCTGTGGCCTTAAAGTTGGGTAACTGAAGGGGACTCCCCACTGGGACCCATTTTCCCTGTTCCTCAACCCAGCTCAGGTTAGCATCTGCATTATTTTATTTATTTTATTTTTTTTGAGACAGGGTCTCGCTCTGTCGCCCAGGCTGCAATGCAGTGGTGCAATCTCTGCTCACTGTAGCCTCCACCTCCCGGGTTCAAGAGATTCTCCTGCCTTAACCTCCCAAGTAGCTGGGATTACAGGCACCCGCCATCACGCCCAGCTAATTTTTGTATTTTTAGTTTCACCATGTTGGCCAGGCTGGTCTCAAACGCCTGACCTCAAGTGATCCGCCCACTTCAGCCTCCCAAAGTGTTGGGAGTACAAGCATGTGCCACCACATCTGGCTAATTTTTTTTTTTTTTTTTTTTTGAGGCGAAGTCTAGCTCTGTTGCCCAGGCTGGAGTGCAGTCACTGGTCACTGCAAGCTCCACCTCCCGGGTTCACGCCATTCTCCTGCCTCAGTCTCCTGAGTAGCTGGGATTCCACCACCATGCCCGGCTAATTTTTTTTGTATTTTTAGTAGAGACAGGGTTCACCGTATTAGCCGGGATAGTCTCGATCTCCTGACCTCGTGATCCGCCCGCCTTGGCCTCCCAAAGTGCTGGGATTACAGGTGTGAGCCACTGCACCTGGCCAATTTTTATATTTTTAATCGAGACAGGGTTTCACCATGTTGGCCAGGCTGGTCTCAAACTCAAGGCCTCAAGCAATCCTCCCACCTCGGCCTTCAAAGTCCTGAGATTATAGGTGTGAGTCCCTGCATCTGATTCTAACTCTATTTTTGTACCCATTAACCCATTTCTTTTTATGTCTCCCTCCCACCTTCCCTTCTCAGCCTCAGGTAACCAACATTCGACTAGAATTGCACTCTTAAACACTTACAACTTTAGAATTAGAGACTTCTAGAATTTTCTTTTCTTTTTTTCGAGATGGAGTCTCACTCTGTCACCCAGGCTGGAGTGCAGTGGCGCGATCTCAGCTCACTGCAAGCTCCGCCTCCCAGATTCATGCCATTCTCCTACCTCAGCCTCCCAAGTAGCTAGGACTACAGGTGCCCGCCACTACATCCGGCTAATTTTTTTGTATTTTTAGTAGAGATGGGGTTTCACCGTGTTAGCCAGGATGGTCTTGATCTCCTGACCTCGTGATCCGCCTACCTCAGCCTCCCAAAGTGCTGGGATTACAAGGCGTAAGCCACCATGCCCGGCCTTAGAATTTTCAATGTAATAATAATACCAGCTTCCATTCTGTATCTTTTTTTTTTAGTTGTTTTATTTTTGTTTTTTTTTGTTTTTTTTTTTTTTNTTTTTTTTTTTTTTTTTTTTTTGAGACGGAGTCTCGCTCTGTCGCCCGGGCTGGAGTGCAGTGGCCGGATCTCAGCTCACTGCAAGCTCCGCCTCCCGGGTTCACGCCATTCTCCGGCCTCAGCCTCCTGAGTAGCTGGGACTACAGACGCCCGCCACCTCGCCCGGCTAGTTTTTTGTATTTCTTAATAGAGACGGGGTTTCACCATGTTAGCCAGGATGGTCTCGATCTCCTGACCTCGTGATCCGCCCGTCTCGGCCTCCCAAAGTGCTGGGATTACAGGCTTGAGCCACCGCGCCCGGCCTCCCAGCTGATTTTTTGTATTTTTCGTAGAGACAGGGTTTCACCACGTTGGTCAAGCTGGTCTCGAACTCCTGGCCTCAGGCAGTCTACCTGCCTCGGCCTCCCAAAGTGCTGGATTACAGGCGTGAGCCACCGTGCCCCGCCAAGATCTTGCATTTCTAACATGTCTAGGAAGCTTGATGCTGCGGATCAGAGAAACACACTTTGGTAGTGAGGGGGCTGTGGCCTTAAAGTTGGGTAACTGAAGGGGACTCCCCACTGGGACCCATTTTCCCTGTTCCTCAACCCAGCTCAGGTTAGCATCTGCATTATTTTATTTATTTTATTTTTTTTGAGACAGGGTCTCGCTCTGTCGCCCAGGCTGCAATGCAGTGGTGCAATCTCTGCTCACTGTAGCCTCCACCTCCCGGGTTCAAGAGATTCTCCTGCCTTAACCTCCCAAGTAGCTGGGATTACAGGCACCCGCCATCACGCCCAGCTAATTTTTGTATTTTTAGTTTCACCATGTTGGCCAGGCTGGTCTCAAACGCCTGACCTCAAGTGATCCGCCCACTTCAGCCTCCCAAAGTGTTGGGAGTACAAGCATGTGCCACCACATCTGGCTAATTTTTTTTTTTTTTTTTTTTTGAGGCGAAGTCTAGCTCTGTTGCCCAGGCTGGAGTGCAGTCACTGGTCACTGCAAGCTCCACCTCCCGGGTTCACGCCATTCTCCTGCCTCAGTCTCCTGAGTAGCTGGGATTCCACCACCATGCCCGGCTAATTTTTTTTGTATTTTTAGTAGAGACAGGGTTCACCGTATTAGCCGGGATAGTCTCGATCTCCTGACCTCGTGATCCGCCCGCCTTGGCCTCCCAAAGTGCTGGGATTACAGGTGTGAGCCACTGCACCTGGCCAATTTTTATATTTTTAATCGAGACAGGGTTTCACCATGTTGGCCAGGCTGGTCTCAAACTCAAGGCCTCAAGCAATCCTCCCACCTCGGCCTTCAAAGTCCTGAGATTATAGGTGTGAGTCCCTGCATCTGATTCTAACTCTATTTTTGTACCCATTAACCCATTTCTTTTTATGTCTCCCTCCCACCTTCCCTTCTCAGCCTCAGGTAACCAACATTCGACTAGAATTGCACTCTTAAACACTTACAACTTTAGAATTAGAGACTTCTAGAATTTTCTTTTCTTTTTTTCGAGATGGAGTCTCACTCTGTCACCCAGGCTGGAGTGCAGTGGCGCGATCTCAGCTCACTGCAAGCTCCGCCTCCCAGATTCATGCCATTCTCCTACCTCAGCCTCCCAAGTAGCTAGGACTACAGGTGCCCGCCACTACATCCGGCTAATTTTTTTGTATTTTTAGTAGAGATGGGGTTTCACCGTGTTAGCCAGGATGGTCTTGATCTCCTGACCTCGTGATCCGCCTACCTCAGCCTCCCAAAGTGCTGGGATTACAAGGCGTAAGCCACCATGCCCGGCCTTAGAATTTTCAATGTAATAATAATACCAGCTTCCATTCTGTATCTTTTTTTTTTAGTTGTTTTATTTTTGTTTTTTTTTGTTTT
>NW_020260988.1:0-3720 GCF_003255815.1 Theropithecus gelada
GAAGCCCTTAGATGGCTATGATGAAAAAGGAAATATCCTCAGAGAAAAACTGGAAAGAATCTTTCTGAGAAACTGCTTTGTGATGTGTTACTTCCGCCCACAGAGTTACATCTGTATTCCGTGGATCTCTTTGCCAGCCTTATTTCTCTGGAATCTGAGGACAGATATTTTTGATCCCTTTCAAGACTATAGGGCCAAAGGAAACACCCTCCGATAACAAAGAAAATAAGCTTTCTGAGAAACTGCTTAGTGTTCTGTTAATTTATCTCAGAGAGTTACATCTGTATTTCGTGGATCTCTTTGCTAGCCTTATTTCTGTGGAATCTGAGACAGATATTTAGGACCCCTTTGAAGACTATAGGGCCAAAGGAAATATCCTCCGATAACAATGAGAAAGAAGCTTTCTGAGAAACTTCTTTGTGTTCTGTGAAATCATCTCACAGAGTTACAGCTTTCCCCTCAAGAAGACTTTCGCTAAGACAGTTCTTGTGGAATTTGCAAAGTGATATTTCGAAGCCCATAGAGGGCTATGGCGAAAAAGGAAATATCCTCAGATGAAATCTGGAAAGAAGCTTTCTGAGAAACTGCTTTCTGATGTGTGACTTCCACTCACAGAGTTACATCTGTATTTCGTGGATCTCTTTGCTAGCCCTATTTCTATGGAATCTGAGAACACATATTTCGGATCCCTTTCAAGACTATAGGGCCAAGGGAAATATCCACCGATAACAAACAGAAAGAAGCTTTCTGAGAAACTTCTTTGTGTTCTGTGAAATCATCTCACAGAGTTACAGCTTTCACCTCAAGAAGCCTGTCGCTAAGACAGTTCTTGTGGAATTTTCAGAGAGATATTTGGAAGCCCATAAAGGGCTACGGTGAAAAAGGAAATATCCTCCGATGAAATCTGGAAAGAAGCTTTCTGAGAAACTGCTTAGTGTTCAGTATATTCATCTCACAGAGTTACAGCTTTCCCCTCAGGAAGCCGCTCGCTAAGATAGTTCTTGTGGAATTCGCAAAGTGATATTTAGAAGCCCATAGAGGGCTACGGTGAAAACGGCAATATCCTCAGAGAAAAACTGGAAAGAATCTTTCTGAGAAACTGCTTTGTGATATGTGACTTCCCCTCACAGAGTTACATGTGTATTTCGTGGATCTCTTTGCTAGCCTTATTTCTGTGGAATCTGAGAACAGATATTTCGGATCCCTTTGAAGACTATAGGGCCAAAGGAAATATCCTCCGATAACAAAGAGAAAGAAGCTTTCTCAGAAACTTCCTTGTGTTCTGTGAAATCATCTCACAGAGTTACAGCTTTCCCCTCAAGAAGCCTTTCGCTAAGACAGTTCTTGTGGAATTTGCCAAGTGACATATGGAAGCCCATAGATGGCTATGGTGAAAAAGGAAATAATCTCCGATGAAATCTGGAAAGAAGCGTTCTGAGAAAATGCTTAGTGATCTGTGAATTCATCTCATAGACTTACAGATTTCCCCTCAAGAAGCCGCTCGCTAAGTCTGTTCTTGTGGAATTCACAAAGTGATATTTGGAAGCCCACAGAGGGCTATGCTGAAAAAGGCAATATCCACAAGGAAAAATTGGAAAGAAGCTTTCTGAGAAACTGCTTTGTGATGTGTGACTTCCACTCACAGAGTTACATCTGTATTTCGTGGATCTCTTTGCTAGCCTTATTTCTGTGTAATTTCAGAAGAGATAATTCGGATCACTTTGAAGACTACGGGGCCAAAGGAAATATCCTCCAATAACAAAGAGAAAGAAGCTTTCTGAGAAACTTCATTGTGTTCTGTGTATTCATTTCACAGAGTTTCAGCTATCCCCACAAGAAGCCTTTCTCTAAGACAGTTCTTCTGGAATTTGCAAAGTGATATTTGGAGGCCCATTGAGTGCCATAGTGAAAAAGGAAATATCCTGAGATGAAATCTGGAAAGAAGCTTTCTGAGAAACTGCTTAGTGTTCTGTGAATTCATCTCACAGAGTTACTGCTTTCCGCTCAAGAAGCCGCTCGCTACGCCTGTTCTTGTGGAATTCACAAAGTGATATTTGGAAGCTCAGAGAGGGCTGTGGTGAAAAAGGCAATATCCTCAGAGAAAAACTGGAAAGAAGGTTTCTGAGAAACTGCTTTGTGATGTGTGACTTCCGCCCACAGAGTTATATCTGTATTTCGTGGACCTCATTGCTAGCCTTCTTTCTGTAGAATCTGAGAACAGATATTTCGGATCCCTTTGAAGACTATAGGGCCAAAGGAAATATCCTCCGATAACAAAGAGAAAAGCTTTCTGAGAAACTTCTTTGTGTTCTGTGAAATCATCTCACTGAGTTACAGCTTTCCCCTCAAGAAGCCTGTCGCTAAGACAGTTCTTGTGGTATTTCCAAAGAGATATTTGGAAGCCCATACAGGGCTATGGTGAAAAAGGAAGTGTCTTCCGATGAAATCTGGAAAGAAGCTTTCTGAGAAACTACTTAGTGTTCAGTGAATTCGTGTCACAGAGTTACAGCTTTCCCCGCAAGAAGCCGCTCGCTAAGCTTGTTCTTGTTTAATTAGCAAAGTGATATTTGGAAGCCCATAGAGGGCTATGGTGAAAAAGGAAATATCCTCAGATGAAATCTGGAAAGAAGCTTTCTGAGAAACTGCTCAGTGTTCTGTTAATTCATCTCACAGAGTTACATCTGTATTTCGTGGATCTCTTTGCTAGCCTTATTTCTGTGGAATCTGAGAACAGATATTTCGGATCCCATAGAAGACTATAGGGCCAAAGGAAATATCCTCCGAGAACAAAGAGAAAGAAGCTTTCTGAGAAACTGCTTTGTAATGTGTGCCTTCCACTCACAGAGATACATCTGTATTACATGGATCCCTTTGGTAGCCTTATTTCTGTGGAATCTGACAACAGATATTTCGGATCCCTTTGAAGGCTATAGGGCCAAAGGAAATATCCTCCCATAACAAAGAGAAAGAAGCTTTCTGAGAAACTTCTCTGTGTTTTGTGAAATCATCTCACGGAGTTACAGCTTTAACCTGAAAAAGCCGCTCGCTAAGCCTGTTCTTGTGGAATTCTCAAAGTGATATTTGGAAGCCTATTGAGGGGTAGGGTGAAAAAGGCAATATCCTCAGAGGAAAACTGGAAAGAAGCTTTCTGAGAAACTGCTTTGTGATGTGTGACTTCCGCCCACAATGTTACATGTGTATTTCGTGGATGTCTTTGCTAGCCTTATTTCTGTGGAATCTGAGAAGAGATATTTCGGATCCCTTTGAAGACTATAGGGCCAAAGGAAATATCCTCCGATAACAAAGAGACAAATGTTTCTGAGAAACATCTTTGTGTTCTGTGAAATCATCTCAGAGAGTTACAGCTTTCCACTCAAGAAGCCTTTCGCTAAGACAGTTCTTGTGGAATTGGCAAAGTGATATTTGGAAGCCGATAGAGGACTATGTTGAAAAAGGAAGTATCCTTCGATGATATCCGGAAAGAAGCTTTCTGAGAAACTACTTAGTGCTCTGTGAATTCATCTCACAGAGTTACAGCTTTCCCCTCAAGAAGCCACTCGCTAAGCCTGTTCTTGTGGAATTCGCAAAGTGATATTTGGAAGCTCATAGAGGGCTATGGTGAAAAAGGAAATATCCTCAGAGAAAAACTGGAAAGAAGCTTTCTGGGAAACTGCTTTGTGATGTGTGACTTCCACTCACAGAGTTACATGTGTATTTCGT
>NW_020260989.1:0-3720 GCF_003255815.1 Theropithecus gelada
AAAGACTTGGAATCAACCCAAATGTCCATCAGTGACAGACTGGATTAAGAAAATGTGGCACATATACACCATGGAATACTATGCAGCCATAAAAAAGGATGACTTTGTGTCCTTTGTAGGGACATGGATGCAGCTGGAAACCATCATTCTTAGCAAACTATCACAAGAACAGAAAACCAAACACTGCATGTTCTCACTCATAGGTGGGAACTGAACAATGAGATCACTTGGACTCGGGAAGGGGAACATCACACACCGGGGCCTATCATGGGGAAGGGGGAGCGGGGAGGGATTGCATTGGGAGTTATACCTGATGTAAATGACGAGTTGATGGGTGCAGCACACCAACATGGCACAAGTATACATATGTAACAAACCTGCACATTATGCACATGTACCCTAGAACTTAAAGTATAATAATAATAAATAAATTAAAAAGAAAAAAGCAGGCAAAGAACATGAACAGACACCTCTCAAAAGAAGACATACATGAGGTCAAGAATCATATGAAAAAAAAAGCTCAACATCGCTGATCATTAGACAAATGCAAATCAAAACCACAGTGAGATACCATCTCATACCAGTCAGAATGGTTATTATTAAAAAGTCAAAAAAATAACAGATGCTGGCAAGGTTGTGGAGGAAGTAAAACACTTATACACCGTTGGTGGGAGTGTAAATTAGTTCAACCATTGTAGAAGGTAGTGTGGAGACTCCTCAGAGACCTAAAGACAGAAATACCATTAAACCCAGTAATCCCATTACTGTGTATATACCCAAAGTAATATAAATCATTCTATTATTAAAAAAAAAAAAAAAAAACCACTGCACTCTAGCCTGAGCAACAGAGTGAAACTCTATCTCAAAAAAAAAAAAAAAAAAAAAAGAAAAGAAAAGAAAAAAGAATTGGAATTATAAGGTATGCACCCTTTTTTAAACTCACATTTTTCCATTCTTATACTGTAGAAATATTTTCAGGGGACTAAATATTTTTAGTATTTAGTGACCCAGTCACTCCTATCATATGCATGTATCATAATTTATACATTTTTATATGTTTAAAATAAATTCCCTTTGATTGGACATTTAGATTGCATACAACGTGAAAGAATTATAAACAAACAACATTAGACATAGTTGTACTCATCTCTGAACTATCCTCATGATAAATTCTTAGAAGTGGAACACAGAGATAAAGATTTAGATATTCACAAGCATTCTGGTATCTTTTGCCAAATAGTCTTCCAGAAAATCTATCCTCAACCATACTCCCATATGCATGGGTGAGCATGACTATGAGAAAGATTTTGCTGGTTAGAGACTAACACTTCAGTTTATTGAACTACATGGACAAGCATGACTTGAGCTCAACATATTTGGGGAACAATAAGGATCCCACTATGAAAGAGCAAAGGGTACATGGTAGATGTGGCAGGAGGTGAGCATGGAGAGATTGTTGCACGTCATGATAGGAAGTTTGAAATTTACTCTGTAGGCAATTGGGAGCTTTCAAAGAATTCAGAGTCAGAGAAGGCCCTACCTATGTTCAGTGAGCCGTGTCTGACAGAAACATGAAGATAAATTACGCAGCTGGGAAACTGGAGGCACAGAGATGAGTTAGGGTGAAATTATAATGACTCAGGTGAGAAATGTAGACAGCTGAACAGGAGCGCCATCAGGGATGGTAGAGGACAAAATGGATATGAAATGCCTTAGGAAAGTAAAAAAAATGCAATGAGATATACATTTTTCTGTTTGGGTGATGGCTGGGCTTGTTTGGGTGATTATATTTTTCCAAGGCTGAGAGAGTCCATTACAGGCAAATTGTGTCCGGGAAAGGTGTTACTTGGGCTTGAGGGATGATGGAGGTGCTACTCTAGTGGAAATAATGGGCTCTTTGGAGTTAGGCTTGAGTTTGAATCCTTGTTCTGCTCCTGGTTGGATCCATGACCCAAAGCCACTTCTTTACCATCTCTGAACCTAAGTTTTCTCCTCTCTGAGATGGAGCTAATTCTACTCACCTTATAGTGCCATTATGAGAACTAGAGATAATATATGCCAAGTGCCCCCACAGCTACATGGAACCTGGTTCTTTGCTTTCCCCACTAGGAGACCCAATCCATCTGCTTTATACTGCTGGAGTGAATAAGCAGCAACAAGTCCTACAAATATAATCTGGTTTCATTGAAGTCAGAAGAAAGTTGACTTTTATAACAGCTTATAAGCCTCACCCTA
The DNA here is from genome assembly GCF_003255815.1 of Theropithecus gelada. Taxonomy (NCBI): domain Eukaryota; kingdom Metazoa; phylum Chordata; class Mammalia; order Primates; family Cercopithecidae; genus Theropithecus; species Theropithecus gelada. The sequence goes on from NW_020260989.1 coordinate 2,236, forward strand.
AGCTCTTTGTGTGTGTTATCTTTATTAATACTTACTTGCAGCAACCTTCCAAAGCAGTGCTATTATTCCCGCTTTATACAGGGAAAATGAAACTTGACGAAATCCAGACAGCCCTGCTGGAAAATGGCAGAACTAGAAGTAATACTTTTGCATGAGTTAGACTCACTTTCCACAAGTCCTATTGCTGAGGCTGCAGTGACAGGAAGAGGAAAGGGTATTTACTGCTAACTCTGTAGTCAAGAGAAAAGAAGTGTGTTTCCTGATGTTTTAAATCAGACCTTATTTTTAGAGAAGCCATAGAATGTGATAAACCTCCCCTTCCTATGCTGTTTCTGTGAGAAGAATATCCAAGTACTGTTTGTTGAGGCAGAGGAAAGAAAAGGTGACAGGAAGGAATAAAGAGGAAACATTATTCATTTCCCATTTTGCTTTGATTCAAGTTCTCTGAAACAGATTACTTGGAAACATGATGCTTCAGGTGAGATAACCTTACACTTCCTAATTATTTGATGGCGTGTTAACATGTCTTAGTAGAAAATGTAGTCCTGCTGAAGAGGAGAGCACTGAATCCAACAAAACATATTTACAAAAACAAAAGCTGAAGAATGAAAGTGGCCATGGAAAAACTCTTTCAAATATAGGTAGTATTTGATATGGAGATTTGGTGTCAGACATACTAGCATTCAATTCACAGCTGTGCAATCATCTGGCTCTGTGACCTTGGGAACGCCCATCCTGAACCTGTGTTCCTTTAGCTGTAAAGTGGAATCCTACATTTGTTTAGTGACTGTTTAGCAACAATTATATGCCATGCAGTATTCTAGGCACAGGGCATACAGCAGAGAAAAAGGAAAACAAAAATCCTTTTCTAGTGGAGTTTACATTTAAGTGATGGAGGGGGGAGAAATAATAAGTAAGGCATATAAAGCTAAAACATGTAATACATTCAATAGTGATAAGTGCTAGGAAGACAAAATAAAAATGAAAGAAAGATGTGTATTTTCATGTGGAGGAAGGGTAGTTAGAATTTTAGGATGCCCAGAGCAGGTCTCAATGAGGAAGTTATTTTTTTATTTTTTATTTTATTTTTTTAAATTTATTTATTATTATTATACTTTAAGTTGTAGGGTACATGTGCATAACGTGCAGGTTTGTTACATATGTATACTTGTGCCATGTTGGTGTACTGCACCCATCAACTCGTCATTTACATCAGGTATAACTCCCAATGCAATCCCTCCCCGCTCCCCATGATAGGCCCCGGTGTGTGATGTTCCCCTTCCTGAGTCCAAGTGATCTCATTGTTCAGTTCCCACCTATGAGTGAGAACATGCGGTGTTTGGTTTTCTGTTCTTGTGATAGTTTGCTAAGAATGATGGTTTCCAGCTGCATCCATGTCCCTACAAAGGACGCAAACTCATCCTTTTTTATGGCTGCGTAGTATTCCATGGTGTATATGTGCCACATTTTCTTAATCCAATCTGT
>NW_020260990.1:0-3719 GCF_003255815.1 Theropithecus gelada
TGTCATAAAATAAGCTAGAAGTCTATAAATATAAAGTAAAATTTTAAGGTCAGCTTCATGCCCCCAAATCCTACACTCCATAGGTCACCACTACTTAGAAGGTTCAAGGTAGCAATTGGCAATTTGCAAACACCCTTAAGACCCATCTACAAGGAGAAACTGTGCGTCAAGAGTTGGACGCACAACTTAATCGATCTTTCGGCATAAATATACATTAAAGGAAAAAGGAGAGACGGAGGCGATGCATATGTCTATGAAGTCCTGTGTTTCACCTTCTTCTGCATGTCTCATCAGTGTACCACCTTCCCCTTTACACTTTCTAACCTCTACCTTGTCTCTGTTTTATCCTAAACTTTTCCATCTGCATCTGTGACCTCACCCAGCAGTCTCCGGCATCTGCTGTATAAATTTCAGAAAGACAAGTGAAGCTGAAACCTGGAGCAGGCCCCCAGGTGACCTGGTCACAGCACAGGCCTCTTCTGTGTTCCGATGGTGATATTTGACCAACAATAATCCCAGTCACTCTGCGCATGGACCATGTGCAAATTCCTGTTCATCTCTGATCTCCTTTCCTGCTTCAAACACCCAGTGACTTTGGAGTTTTACCAAAGGGGAAACCAGGACTCAGGAAGTGATGAGGGATGATGTTGAAGACTTCTGGCCATTACATCAGGTTATTGGTCCAAACTAATGATGGTAAATCTAGTCCCTGAGGACAGGCTCACTACCAAGCTATAATATGAATTTGTGCTAATTAGAGAAACTCTCGCCTTCTGCTGGGCTTTGTCCCAAGGACCCGAATTTGGCCAGTGGTTACCCTCTCTATAACCAAAAAATGTTTTATTTCCCCCTCATATAATACCAGGAGGGGGACCCTCTCCTCTAGTCGAATGACAGTCTTTGAGTGCTTTGACCCAAATATCTCCTCCCACTTCTCAGGGTCCCACAACTTGCCCATCAGGGCCCAACCCCAGCAAAGAAGCCATTGAAGCTGAGATTCATCCTCCTTTGTGATTCTGCTACTCTTCCAATGATGGCCGGGGCCCAATTTTCTATTCTTTCTGCCCTGAGGCTCCAGAAAATAAGAATAAGGACTCAGGTTCCTTCCTGTGATGTTTGCATCATCTCCTGGGTCAGTGCTGAGTCACTGATTTGTTCATGTCCCTGCCTGCTGGAAGAGTAAAGACAGGACATAGAGGAGAAAAAACGTCCCCAATCATCAGAGGTGTGTGGAAGGTGCATAGTCACATCCGCTGAAAACTTGCTCACAAATGCACCTGCCAATGTCCCCAATCATCAGAGATGTGTGGAAGGTGCAGTCACGTCCGCTGAAAATTTGCTCACGCATGCACCTGCAGTTGCACATTGAGTGATCATGTGATCAAGGACATTTTTCACAAAACCAATGTCATTGTCTAATTAAATTTTAAGCATTTAAATTACTGTTTCATAAAATTATTAAAATAATTTCCTCAGGTTATCTAAAATGGAACATGCATTCAAATTTTACCAAAATTTTTAAGATCCGTTTCCCTGTGTATTAAATTTGGTTTTAATTTCCCTTTAAATGTTTGCGTTTTCCTATGAAAGATCTGGGCCTCGGGAATATTTTTGGATATTTTATAATCATAGATACAATGTCGTTAATAGCTTAGGGGTATTCACATTTTTCGTTTCCTATTGAGTGAGTCCTGGTGAGTTGTGTTTTGAATAATTTTTGGTCCATTTTATCTAAGTTGTCACATTTATGTGTGTAGAGTTGTTCACAATATCCTCTTATAACCCTTTTGGTGTCTGCAGGGTCTGCAATGGTATCCCACATCTCATCCTGATACTGAAAATGTGCCATTTCTCTTTTCTTTTTCATCAGTCATGCTAGAGTTTTTTCCCATTTTATTGGTGTATTCAAAAGATCAACTCTGTTTCAGTGGGTTTTTGTATTGTTTTTGTGTTTTCAGTTTTTTCAGTTTCATTGATTATCTGTTCTCTTCTCTTTCTTTTTTTTTTTTTAATTACTATCACCTGCGTGCTTTGGGTTTACTTTGCCCTACTTTTTGTAGTTTCTTGAAGTGGGGTTTATATTTATTGACTTGAGACTTCCTCTTTTCTGTGTCCTCCCTTCATCACTTTCTGTGGCTGGGGGCTGGTATCTGAGGGTAGAGTCCCTGGTGTCTGACTGCTGGGCTGTTCCTCAGTCCTTAGGTTCTTAACCTTGCTCTTCCACCTTGGGAGTTCTCCTATGCCTGCTCCTCATGATATTTCTTGGGTTCACAGTTGTACCTCTTAAGGAGGCACAGGATGAGATGATTCTGTACCATCTGGACAAGGTTGAATCTTTTCTTAGACTTTGATCCACCCACTGGCACTCAGACCAGGGCTGCCATTTTTGGGTGCTTTCAGTGTGTCTGACATAGCATCCTGGCTCGTATAGTGAGTCTGGAAATGCATTTTAGGTTGTCTAGGCTGGCAGGCAAACTGCCTGATGCCTTCTGTGATGTGCTGCATCAGTGGCGTGGAAGCCTAGTGAGAGACTGTGCACTAGGGTTAGGTGAGTGTTCCCTTTTGACTCACAGTCACTTTGCAGTTTGGCCTTCTCTCTTCAAGTAATATTTACAGCCTGGATTGTGTAGAGTTTACTTTTCCTTTGTTGTTTCTTCTTTTGGCTTGGGGAGGATATTTATAGAGACAAGTAGCTATGCTACTGCAACTGTCCCCAGCAACTCCGAAGTTAACTGACAATCTTTGAGTGCTTTGACCCAAATGTCTCCTCCCACATCTCAGGGTCCCACAACTTCCCCATCAGGGCCCTACCCCAGCATAGCAGCCATTGAAACTGAGATTCATCCTCTTCTGTGATTCTGCTACTCTTCTATGATGCCCAGGACCCGATCCTCTATTCCTTCTGCCCTGTGGCTCCAAAAAATAAGAATTCTCTACAGTGCTGCCAAGAAGTCCTCTGGCTTCAGCACTGAACCTTAACTGATGATGAATCACTCTTATCTTCTCATTGTCTTTCTCACAAGGATTGATGCCCAGCAACAGCTGACACCTTAGTTCTTATAACTACCATCTCCCAATCTGTTTTCAAAAGACTGATGGCAAGGAATTTCCTTCCTATGGTTACACTATCCCAGTTTACTGCCAGTGAAAATGTTACCAATTGCAACACAACAGCAAGTCAGGGCTTGTCTAGCTCCACTCACCACCAGCCTTGGGGTCCTCATTACCAGCTGATGAGTAATCAAATTGCACACACAGTTATATTTTACAGTCTGCTTTCCAAACCACTTCCCAAGGTCAGTTTCTCTGGGAGGCCAACTGGGGATGGATAAAGGAATGCAGGAAGCATCCTAGAGTGCTGTCGGGGTCAACATGCCTCAGGGAATGAGGAGACAGGAGTGTAGGAGGAGGGAGGTGCTGAGCCACAGTGCAGGCAGGACAAACACGGAGCTGCTCCTGCAGAGAGGCCAAAGGCTGGAGGGTCCTGTAGAGTTGTTTTAAATTGAGGGGAGGGGCTGGCCCTTCATATTCCCAGTACAGTCTATCTCTCATGTGTGCTGCCCTCTAGAAGGAGTAAACTTGGGCAATGCAACTCTCCTTAAGGGAGAGAAAGCCCCAGAGAGCCACCCAGCTGAGAACTGTCGGCCTGCAACACTCCAGCAGTCGCAGTTGCTGAGGTCTCCATTTCTCGCTTAAGGACCCACCAGCACCATTTATAT
>NW_020260991.1:0-3718 GCF_003255815.1 Theropithecus gelada
TAAGCAAATATTCCAAAATCTGAAAACAGTTGAAACTGAAAACACTTTTGACCCAAGCATTTCAGATAAAGAATACTCAGCCTGTATAAGTTTTGAACAAACAAAGCAGTCATAGTGAGAAGCCACAAAAGCCTCCTACATTAGAAATGCTCCAGCATAATAAAGGAAGGTAAATGTTAAAGAGCTTGCTTGATGAATTCAGCAAGTGATCATTCACCCAAAAAGAAAAGCAACTGAGGCTCTGTGACTAGGGTTTTTCAAATGGGTAGATCACCTTAAATATACAATAATGATGGCAACCTCACTTACTGGGAGCTTACTCGTGGGGCTAAGGAGGATGCGTGATGATCCCATTTTTATTGTCAAAGCTACTGAAGGAAGATATCCTCATCAACCCAATTTTACAAATGGAGAAATAGAAGCTAAGCGAAGAATCTGAAGTAGTCTCAAAGGAAGTGACAGGAAGGATGTGGAGAAAGCAGAGTGTCAAAGTCAGTATTCAGGACCAGATTTACTGCCACCTAGAGATGAATGAAGAAATTAGAGGGAACACAGTGTGCTGATGCTACGACAGCTGTCACCACCTGGCTGTGTGACATAGGACATATTCTTTCTCTGTCTCACTTGAATCATAATATGTGTCAGAGGAGACATTATTGTAATTGCCTAAAGCAATTCTTGTGATCAAGAATCAGAAGCATGAACAGTATTGCCCTCTGTGTTAGCCCCTTTATGAGGGAGGAAGTTGTCTTCAGCATGTTGAATTGTCGTCTTTATTAGCAGTGCAAATGACTAAAACTTAGCCAATGTAGAGTTTATCCAAATTTTTTCAGACCTCATTTGGAGCTCATAACTCAGTTCTTGAGCAAAGGGAAAAGAAAACATTGTGATTATGGGGAAAATATTTGTGTGGGACTTATTAAGTAAAGATAGGAAAAGAAGAACACCCAAATATTATAGGCAGAAATGCTAAAGGTTTTAAAATGTGTCAGGATTGGAAGAAGGCCTGGATAAAGAACAAAGTTCAGTTAGGAAAGAGAAACATGGAAGGAAGAGACACAATAAAAGTCATTATGTATTCTGCGAGAAGTCAGACAATAAGATTTGTGGGAAATGGATTGGTTTGTTGTATGGTATGTATTTTAGCAATAATCTTTATGGCAGAGAAAGCTAAAATCCTTTAGCTTGTGTGAATGATCACTTGCTGAATTCCTCAAGGTAGGCATGGTGAAGGAGGGTGTAGAGGAGACAGAGGTACAATGAACTGACCTAGATATAAAGCCTTAGTATACACTCAGCTAGAAATAGTGATTCTGAGGAAATACTGCGACATGATTATGTCATTATGTGTATGGTAGTGATGGGGATGACAGAAGGAAGAACTGATGGCATATTTTCACTCCCCCTCAAAATCAGTTAAATATTGGGACACTAACTATCCAGGTCTAGAAGAGTCACACGCCATAGCCATGGTATGGCGCATCATTCATCTTGCTTTCTTTGAGAATAAGAAGATCAGTAAATAGTCCAGAAGTGGGAAGCTTTGTCCAGGCCTGTGTGTGAACCCAATGTTTTGTTTAGAAATAGAATAAGAAAGTTCACTGCTATGGCATAACACAAAATTTGCTTAAGTGGTGGTCAGCAAATCCTTGAATGCTGCTTAATGTGACAAAGTTGGTAAAATCTTTTGTGCAACACTCTTACTCCCTGAATGTTTTGCTGTGCCAGGGCCTGTGCATGCCAGACAAGTCCAAGCCAGCTCAAAGAACAACCAGCCACCTCTGCCACCTGCCACCTCTGCAAACTGCCACTTCCTGCTGGCAGGATTTGTTTTGCATCCTGTGAAGAGCCAAGGAGGCACCAGGGCATAAGTCTACTCACTTATATCTCTTTGTCTGGAATGTAACCCATGTTTGTTTGTACAATAAATAAAATTGATCTTGAATGAAAACTGAGTGGTCATTGTCATTGATCTTTGAACCCACATTAACCTTTTGGTCATCCCTAGTCTAAGAGAAAGGAGATATTCTTATCAATAAATACAGAGCCCAGCTATGTCAGTGAAGATCTCAAGTACACAGATAATAGTATAGGGAAGAGTCAGAGGCCAAAAAGACAGGGATGGCAGACATGGAACAGAGGAGAGTGTGGTGTTTGCCTTTGCATCAACTGAGATTATGGAATGACACCTGAGGCTTGGGGACAGCACCTGCAAGATACCAATAGAGCATTCTAAGAACATCTGTGAAGTGAAAAAATTTGAATTACTGTTGTTCTTGTGGTTATGATTGTATTTATGGTTGTTACTTCATTCATATTAATCACCTATGTGCCCAAGTGTAATCATGGAGTTAGATTTTTCCCAGACTTTTTTTTATTAGACTCAAGAATTCCCATAGACAAAGGCAATATCACTATCCTATTTATACATTTCTTCTCTCAGTTCTGCAGAGCCAAAATGTAGAGTCCAATATTTTAGATAAGTTATGCAATAAGGGCTGGTTTGGATTATCTAACTGGTATATGAGGCCCAGTGTGCTAGTTTACTCCAGAGGAAATTGGCACCTGTATATAATTGTAGTTAGGTTGATCCCTTGATATCAGAAAAGTTTCTGCTATGCAGTCGTTTTTGGTGATTTCTTAATATATATCCTCATTTTAGACAGTACTAGTGGCATAGATGTACTTGGCAGCACAATATTACAGATGGTAAACCTTGAGTCTATGTTTTAGTAGCAAGAGCCTTTGGAGTCTTGTGCTTCCCTTGTAGACATCTTCTTAACATCTACATTCTATCTTTTGTCTACTATTGTTACTGCTACTCGTTCCAAAGAAATTCTAATTTTCACTTGGGATATACATTTTTGTTATTTGTAAGCTCCCCCTTCTTTTTCATTTTTTCACCCCATTTTCAGACTGTTCTAAAATCAGAAAGGAAATTCTCCTTCATGAGCATGTATATATTTTTGGCTCTTGGAACTTGAGAGGGTGCAAGTAAGTACAAGCACATTTTCCAGATAAGGCATGTGAAGTGATTTACGTTTCATAATATGATCATTTCTGATTGACCATATGTATTATGACCAGCCATAGAGATGGCTGTAAAGAATTAACAACATCAAACAATGTGAAGTTGTTCATTGCATGTATATCAGAACATTGCCGGGATAAAGCCAGATGGAGTCATTAATTTCACCAGCTAGTTATTTCCTTGTTGCAGTACCAAAGATTGTCATTTTTGAATTAAAGCCTCTGGTTTTTCTAACTCATCTTTCATTGTTGATCATGGCAAGTGAATAATTAATGAATGTATTTGTTTAGGTTATGAGGAATTTAAAACACATCCTAAGAATTGTAATGTTGATTGCTTTTAAATGTTGTAATGGTTTTGAGTCTGCTAATGATTCCTTAATTACGTACTTGCTTTTCTTAGAAAATCAACTCATTTCATTATTAGTGATTAATTTTCTCTTAAATATTTAATTTAATATTTTAATAAATCACTATGCCTGGGATTTCATTAGATATTTGAAAAGATTAATTTAGTTTTTTTACCCAGGTAACATATACAATGGCTCAAGATGTGTGTTATTTGATCTCACAATTGAAAAAAATACACATTAAGCACCGTGGAAATCCCAACAACTTTGGCAAGAAAGAGTATTTGTTTGATAGTTTCTTTGCTTGATAAATATGTGGACTAAATTAAATGGAATAT
>NW_020260992.1:0-9392 GCF_003255815.1 Theropithecus gelada
CTGGAGAGGATGTGGAGAAATAGGAACACTTTTACACTGTTGGTGGGATTGTAAACTAGTTCAACCATTATGGAAAACAGTATGGCGATTCCTCAAGGATCTAGAACTCGATGTACCATATGATCCAGCCATCCCATTATTGGGTATATACCCAAAGGATTATAAATCATGCTGCTGTAAAGACACATGCACACGTATGTTTATTGCGGCACTATTCACAATAGCAAAGACTTGGAATCAACGCAAATGTCCATCAGTGACAGATTGGAGTAAGAAAATGTGGCCCATATACACCATGGAATACTATGCAGCCATAAAAAAGGATGGGTTTGTGTCCTTTGTAGGGACATGGATGCAGCTGGAAACCATCATTCTTAGCAAACTATCACAAGAACAGAAAACCAAACACCGCATGTTCTCACTCATAGGTGGGAACTGAACTATGAGATCACTTGGACTCAGGAAGGGGAACATCACACACCGGGGCCTATCATGGGGAGGGGGAAGGGGGGAGGGATTGCATTGGGAGTTATACCTGATGTAAAGGACGAGTTGATGGGTGCAGCAGACCAACATGGCACAAGTATACATATGTAACAAAGCTGCACGTTATGCACATGTACCCTACAACTTAAAGTATAATAATAATAAATAAATTAAAAAAAAACAGTGAAAGTTTAAAAACCTAATTGTTCATCAGTAGGAGAATAGTTTAATAAATTATGATATACCTACAGAGGCAGTAGTACATGGAATAGTGGTTAAAAGCATGAAGTCTGGAACTAGAACATCTGGTTGAAATTCTGGCTCTGCAATTTACCAGTTATGTGACTATATCTCAATTTCTATATCTATAAACTGGAGGTATACTGGTTCCTACATAGTATGGTTATTGTGTGACCTTGAGTAAATTATTTTATCTACCTGAAAAAAAAAAAAAAAGAAAAATACAAACGCAAACCATATTGAGATACCATCTTACACCAGTCAGAATGGCTATTATTAAAAGGTAAAAAAGTAGCAGATGCTGGCAAGGTTGTGGAATAAAGGGAATGCTTATACCCTACTGGTGGAAATGTAAATTAGTTCAGCCTTTGTGGAAAGCAGTTTGGCAATTACTGAAAAAACTTAAAAAAGGAATTCCAACAATCTCATTACTGGGTATATAACCAAAGGAATATAAATCATTCTGCCATAAAGACACATGTATGTGTATGTTCATGACAGCACAATTCACAATAGCAAAGCTACGGAATCCACCAAGATGCCCATCAATGTTAGACTGGTTAAAGAAAATGGGGTCCATATACACCATGGAATACTATGCAGCCATTAAAAGGAACAAGATCATGTTCTTTGCAGCAACATGGTTAGAGCTGGAGGCTATTATCCCAAGTGAACTAACACAGGAACAGAAAACCAAATGCAGCATGTTCTCACTTGTAAGTGTATTACATATGGATACAGAGATGAGAACAACAGACCCTGAGGACTACTTGAGGGTACAATGTGGGAAGAGAGAGAAGATCAAAAAAGTGGTATTTTGATAGATTTGGTATAAAAAATAAAATAAGCCTAGGACTTAATTTATGTATATATATTTTCAAACCTTAATTTTAAATAACCATAAATATGAGCTTTGAAAGATGGCATTAAAGTGTATATTGGAATTATCAAAAACAGATTATATGCACTCATTGTCTAATTTGATCATTTTTGTATGTTTTTTTTTTTTTTTGTAATTCCATCTTCTCAAGTTGCTACTTGGCTTTATTTCTACTTTTCTAAATATTGTGATATTGCACCCCCATCTTTTAATTAAAGACTTGAATGATAAAAAAAAAGAGTATTTTCTATGTATTGAATCAAAACAAAGGTTTAACTCTGTAAAACGAATGCAAAAACACAAATTATTTTCATGGATATCTTGTTTCTAGTTTTAATCATGAGATATTCGCCCTTACACCATAGGCCTTAATGGGCTTAGAAATGTTGCTTCATAGATTCTACAAAAGAATGCTTATAACCTACTGAATGAAAACAAAGTTTTAACTCTGTAAAATGAATGCATTGCAAAACACTTTTACATAGAGTTTGTTTCTATTTTTTATCGTGGGATATTTGCTTTTCCACTGCAGGCCTCAATGGGCCTCAATCTGAAATGTCCCTTCACAGATTCTACAAAAAGAGCATTTCCAACCTGCTGAATAAAAATAAAGATTTAACTCTGTAAAATTAATCCACACATCACCAAGTATTTTCACAGATAGCTTATTTCTGGTTTAAATCACGAAATATTCAGTTTTTTATTATAGGCCTCAATGAGCTCCAAAATGACCCTTTGTAGATTCTACAAAAAAAAGCGTTTCCAACCTGTTGAATCAAAACAAAGTTTTAACTCCATGAGATGAATCCACACATTGTCAATCAAGTTCACACATAGATTGTTTTTAGTTTTTATTTGAAATATTTGCTTTTTCACTGTAGGTCTCAATGGGCTCTGAATTGTATTTTTTGTATATTCTACAAAATGATTGCTCCCAACCTTCTTAGTGAAAATAAAGGTTTAACTCACTGAGATAAATCCACACATTGTAAAGAATTTTCACAAATAGATAGTTGTTAGTTTCTATCACAGGATATTCACTTTATCAATATACACACACAGGCTCCAAAATGTCCCTTTGTTGATTCTTCAGAAAGTGTGTTTTTAATCTGCTGAATCAACACAAAGTTTTAATTATGAGATCCACCTATTAGAAAGCATTTTTTCAGATAGTTTGATTCTGGTTTTTATCAGGGAATATTCAGTTTTTCACCATAGGCCTTGATGGACTCCAAAATGTCGCTTTGTAGATTCCACAAAAAAAGTGTTCCCAGACTGTTGAATGAAAACCAAAGTTTAACTTTGGGAGATGAATTCACACATCACAAAGCATTTTCACTAATAGATTGTTTCTAGTTTTATCATGGTATATTCTGTTTCTCAATATAGTCCTCCATGGGCTCTGAAATATTGCTTTGTGGATTCAACAAATATAATATTTCCAACCTGCCAATCCAAAGCAAAGATGTAACTCTGTGAGAGAAATCCACACATCACAAAGCATTTTCAAAGATAGTTTGTTTCATGTTTTTATCATGGGATATTTTGTTTTTGATTATAGACCTCAATTTGCTCCGAAATATCTGTTTGTGGATTCGAGAAAAAGAGTGTTTCCAACCTGCTGAATCAAAATAAAGGTTTGACTCTGTGAGATAAAAATCACACATTACAGAGCATTTTCAGACATAGCTTTTTTATAGTTTTTATTACGGGACATTTGGTTTTTCATTCTGTGCCTCAATGGGCTCCAAAATATCCCCTCGTAGATTGTACAAAAGATAATTTCCAAGTTACTGAATCAAAACAAAGGATTAACTCTGTGAGATGAATTTGCTCATGGCAAAACATTTTCACAGATAGCTTGCTTCGAGTTTTTATCACGTGATATTAGATTTTTCTCTATAGGCCTCAATGGGTTCCAAAATGTTCCTTCTTAGATTTTACAAAAAAAGCATTTCAAAACTATGAATCAAAACAAAAGTTTAATTCTGTGAGAGAAATCCACACATCACAAATCATTTTCACAGACAGCTTTTTTCTAGTCTTTCTTGTGGGACATTCAATTTTTTGCTATAGACCTCAATGGACTCCAAAAGGTTGCTTCATAGATTCTATAAAACGAATATCTCCAACCTGCTGAATCAGAAGAAAGGTTTAACTTTGTGAGATGAATCCACACATCACAAAGCATTTTCACAGATACATTGGGTCTAGTTTTTATTGCGAGATATTCTGTTTTCACTATAAGCCTCACATGGCTCTGAAATTTCCCTGCTTAGATTCTACAAAAGAAAAGTGTTTCCAATCTGCTGAATCAAAACAAAGTTTTAACTTTTGGAGGTAAATCCACACAACTCAAAGCATTTTCACAGATAGATGTTTCTAGTTTTTATCCTGGGATATTGGTTTTTCACTATCTGCCAAAATGGGCTCTGAATTGTCCCCTCATAGAATTTACACGCAGGGCGTTTTCAACCTGCTGATGCAAAATGAAGGTTTAACTTTGTAGGTTGAATCTACACATCACAAAGCATTTTTACATATACCTTGTTTCTAGTTTTTATCTCAGTATATTTCGTTTATCATTATAGTCCTCAATTTGCTCTGAAATGTCCTATCATATATTCTACAAAAAGAGTGTTTTTAACCTGCTGAATCAAAAAAAGGGTAACTCTATGAGGTAAAATTATGCATTGCAAAACGTTTTCAAAGATAGCTTCTTTATTGTTTTTATAGCGGGATATTAGATTTTTCACTAAACGCCTCCATGGGCTTTGAAATATCTCCCAGTCGATTGTAAAAAAAGAATTTCCAACCTGCTGAATCAAAACGAAAGTTTACTATTGTGAGATAAATCCACAAATTGCAAAGAATTTTCACAGATAACTTCTTTCTAGTTTTTATCACAGGTTACTCAGTTTTTCACTATAGTCCTCAGTTGGCTAAGTAATGAACCCCATAGATTCTATGAAAAGAGTGTTTACAACCTGTTGATTCAAAACACAAGTTAAAAATCTATGAGATGAAACCATATATTGCAGAGTATTTTTACAGAGAGCTTGTTCTAGTTTTTATCACAACATATTTGGTTTTTCACTATAGGCCTCAATAAGCTCTGAAATGTCCCCTCATATATTCTACAAAAATAATTTTTACAACATGCTAAATGAAAAGAATAGTTTAACTCTGTGAGATGAATCCACACATTCCAAAACATTTTCACACGTAGCTTGTTTCTAGTTTTTATCATGGAATATCCTGTTTTTTAGTATAGGCCAATGAGTTCCGAAATTTACTTTTGTAGACACTACAAAAAGAGTGTTTCCAACCTGCTGTATATAAACAAAGGTTTAACTCTGTGAGATAAATCTACACAGGCAAAGCATTTTCACAGATAGCTTGTTTCTAGTTTTCATTGTGAAATATTCATTTTTTCACTGTGGGTATCAATGGGTTCGGAAATGGCCCTTCCTAGATTGTACAAAAGGCTGTTTCCAATCTGCAGAATAAAAACAAAGATTTAACTCTGTGAGATGAATCCACACATCATAAAGCATTTTCACTAATAAATTGTTGCTACTTTCTATTGTGGGATATTTGGTTTATATACTCATCCATGGGCTCCAAAATGTTTCTTCGTAGATTCTTAAAAAAAAAAAAGTGTTTCCAATCTACTGCATCAAAACAAATGTTTAACTCTGAGAGATGATCCACACATTGCAAAGCATTTTCACAGATAGTTTGATTCTAGTTTTTATCAGGGAATATTTGATTTTTCACCATAGGACTCAATGGGCTTCGAAATATCTCTTCTTAGATTCTACCAAAAAAAGTGTTTCCAACCTTCTGAATTAAAAGTAAGGTTTAACTCTATGAGATGAATTTACACATCACAAAGCATTTTCACAGATAGACTGTTTCTAGTTTTTGTCATGGGATATCCGGTTTTTCACTATAGGCCTCGATGGGCTTCAAAATGACCTTTCATAGATTCTACTAAAAGTGTGTTTCCAACCTGTTGAACAGGAAAAAAATTAATTATATGAGATGATTCCACACATCAAAAAGCATTTTACCACACAGCTTGTTTCTAGTTTTTATCAGTTTTTTACTATAGGTCTTCATGGGCTCCAAAATGTCCCTTGGTAGACTCTACAACAGGAGTGTTTACAACCTGCTGAATCAAAACAAGGCTTTAACTCTGTGAGATGAATCTACACGTGGCAAAGTGTTTCTACAGATAGTTTGTTTTCAGTTTTTATCGGGAGATATTTGGTTTTTCTTTGTAGGCCTCAAAGGGCTCAGAAATGTCGCTTTCTTTGATTCCACTAAGAGTGTTTCCAACCTCTGTATATAAGCATAGGTTTAACTCTGTGAGATAAATCAACACATTGCAAAGCTAATTCACAGATAGCTTGTTTCTAGTTTTTATCACCAGATATTGGTTTTTCAATATCTGCCTCAATGGCTTTGGAAATTTTCTTTAGTTTTTTCTGGAAAAAAAAAAAAAAAAAAAGTGCTTCCAGCTTCCAACCTGCTGAATAAAAACAAAGGTTTAACTCTGTGAGATCAATTCACACAACACAAAGCATTTTTGCAGATAGCTTTTTAAAGTTTTTATCAAGGGAAATTCACTTTTTTGTTGTAGGACTCAACAGGTTCTGAAATGCCCTTTTGTAGATTCTACAAAAAAAGTGTTTCCAGGGGGTGGAGAAAGAGGGCTGAATAGAAACAGCTCCAGTCTCCAGCTCCCAGCACGAGCGACACAGAAGACAGGTGATTCCTGCATTTTCAACTGAGGTACTGGGTTCATCTCACTGGGGAGTGCTGGACAACCGGTGCTGGTCAGCTGTTGCAGCCCGACCAGTGAGAACTGAAGCAGGGCGGGGCATCACCTCACCTGGGAAGCACAAGGGGGAAGGGAATCCCTTTTCCTAGCCAGGGGAACTGAGACACACAACACCTGGAAAATAGGGTAACTCCCACCCCAATACTGCCCTTTAAGCAAACGGGCACACCAGGAGATTATATCCCACACCTGGCCGGGAGGGTCCCACCCCCACAGAGCCTCCCTCATTGCTAGCACAGCAGTCTGTGATCTAACCACAAGGCAGCAGCGAGGCTGGGGGAGGGGCGCCCGCCATTGCTGAGGCTTAAGTAGGTAAACAAAGCCCTGGGAAGATCGAACTGGGTGGAGTTCACAGCAGTTCAAGGAGGCCTGCCAGTCTCTGTGGACTCCACCTTTGGGGACAGGGTACAGCTAAACAACAACAACAACAACAACAACAACAAAAATCAGCAGAAACCTCTGCAGATGCAAGCGACTCTGTCTGACAGCTTTTAAGAGAACGGTGGATCTCCCAACACGGAGGTTGAGATCTGAGAATGGACAGACTGCCTGCTCAAGTGGGTCCCTGACCCCTGAGTAGCCTAACTGGGAGACATCCTCCACTAGGGGCAGACCGACACCCCACACCTCACATGGTGGAGTACACCCCTGAGAGGAAGCTTCCAAAGCAAGAATCAGACAGGTACACTCACTGTTCAGCAATATTCTATCTTCTGCAGCCTCTGCTGCTGACACCCAGGCAAACAGGGTCTGGAGTGGACCTCAAGCAATCTCCAACAGACCTACAGCTGAGGGTCCTGACTGTTAGAAGGAAAACTATCAAACAGGAAGGACACCTACACCAAAACCCCATCAGTACGTCACCATCATCAAAGACCAGAGGCAGATAAAACCACAAAGATGGGGAAAAAGCAAGGCAGAAAAGCTGGAAATTCAAAAAATAAGAGTGCATCTCCCCCTGCAATGGAACGCAGCTCATCACCAGCAATGGATCAAAGCTGGACGGATAATGACTTTGACGAGATGAGAGAAGAAGTCTTCAGTCCATCAAACTTCTCAGAGCTAAAGGAGGAATTATGTACCCAGCGCAAAGAAACTAAAAATCTTGAAAAAAGAGTGGAAGAATTGATAACCAGAATAATTAATGCAGAGAAAGCCATAAACGAACGGACAGAGATGAAAACCATGACACGAGAAATACGTGACAAATGCACAAGCTTCAGTAACCGACTCGATCAACTGGAAGAAAGAGTATCAGCGATTGAGGATCAAATGAATGAAATGAAGCGAAAAGAGAAATCTAAAGAGAAAAGAAGAAAAAGAAATGAACAAAGCCTGCAAGAAGTATGGGATTATGTAAAAAGACCAAATCTCCGTCTGATTGGGGTGCCTGAAAGTGAGGGGGAAAATGGAACCAAGTTGGAAAACACTCTTCAGGATATCATCCAGGAGAACTTCCCCAACCTAGTAGGGCAGACCAACATTCAAATCCAGGAAATACAGAGAACGCCACAAAGATACTCCTCGAGAAGAGCAACTCCAAGACACATAATTGCCAGATTCACCAAAGTTGAAATGAAGGAAAAAATCTTAAGGGCAGCCAGAGAGAAAGTCGGGTTACCCACAAAGGGAAGCCCATCAGACTAACAGCAGATCTCTCGGCAGAAACTCTACAAGCCAGAAGAGAGTGGGGGCCAATAGTCAACATTCTTAAAGAAAAGAATTTTCAACCCAGAATTTCATATCCAGCCAAACTAAGTTTCATAAGTGAAGGAGAAATAAAATCCTTTACAGATAAGCAAATGCTTAGAGATTTTGTCACCACTAGGCCTGCTTTACAAGAGACCCTGAAGGAAGCACTCAACATGGAAAGGAACAACCGGTACCAGCCATTGCAAAAACATGCCAAAATGTAAAGACCATTTAGGCTAGGAAGAAACTGCATCAACTAATGAGCAAAATAACCAGTTAATATCATAATGGCAGGATCAAGTTCACACATAGCAATATTAACCTTAAATGTAAATGGACTAAATGCTCCAATTAAAAGACACAGACTGGCAAACAGGATAAAGAGTCCAGAGTCATCAGTTTGTTGTATTCAGGAGACCCATCTCACATGCAGAGACATACATAGGCTCAAAATAAAGGGATGGAGGAAGATTTACCAAGCAAATAGAGAACAAAAAAAAGCAAGGGTTGCAATACTAATCTCTGATAAAACAGATTTTAAATAATCAAAGATCAAAAGAGACAAAGAAGGCCATTACTTAGTGGTAAAGGGATCAATTCAACAGGAAGAGCTAACTATCCTAAATATATATGCACCCAATACAGGAGCACCCAGATTCATAAAGCAAGTCCTTAGAGACTTACAAAGAGACTTAGACTTCCATACAATAATAATGGGAGACTTCAACACCCCACTGTCAACATTAGACAGATCAAAAGAGACAAAGAAGGCCATTACATAATGGTAAAGGGATCAATTCAACAGGAAGAGCTAACTATCCTAAATATATAGGCACCCAATACGGGAGCACCCAGATTCATAAAGCAAGTCCTTAGAGACTTACACAGAGACTTAAACTTCCATACAATAATAATGGGAGACTTCAACACCCCATTGTCAACATTAGACAGATCAACGAGACAGAAAGTTAACAGAGATATCCAGGAATTGAACTCATCTCTGCAGCAAGCAGACCTAATAGACATCTACAGAACTCTCCACCCCAAATCAACACAATATACATTCTTCTCAGCACCACATCACACTTATTCCAAAATTGACCACATAATTGGAAGTAAAGCACTCCTCAGCAAATGTACAAGAACAGAAATTATAACAAACTGTCTCTCAGACCACAGTGCAATCAAACTAGAACTCAGGACTAAGAAACTCAATCAAAACCGCTCAACTACATGGAAACTGAA
>NW_020260993.1:0-3718 GCF_003255815.1 Theropithecus gelada
TGGATGCCTGGATTGTCCCTGTGCCATAATTTGTATTTGGACCCGCTCGCAGCACTCCTCTACCATAATTAACAGGTGGGCAAGCCTAGATCATTCCCTCATCCTAATTGGCTGTTGGACAAGCCTGAAGCTTCCCTTTGCCATAGTTACTGGCGGGGCCTGCAACAATGGGAGCGGCAAGGCGCGGGTCTCAGGCTCCCCTTCCAAATATTCACGAGGCTGGCCTGGGGGTGGCCATTCCAGACCTTCCCCTAGAGGCGCAGTAGTTGGCACAGTTTCTTTTATAAGTCTCTGGAGATTAGCATACATGCCTTCCCGTTTCTCGCCCTTTTTTAAACGAGACTGTCATGGTTCACTTAGCTGATAATTAGACTCCTGATTATTCAACTTTCCTGTGTCATCCTGAAAATCCTCCTTCTCCTCCTCAGTGTGGAAGGGCTCCAGGGCTGTTTTAATTGCAGACCACACAGGCCAAGCAGAGACGGGAATATCGCGGCCGTCTTGTTGTGCTCGTTTTAAGTCTGATCCGACCTTGTCCCAATCTTCTAGGTAGATTCATGGTTCCATATTCCGGGAACCAAGGAGAATACTTGTCTACCAGACGGAACAAAGATGTGAGATTTTGGGTACTGACAATTACCCCTCCGCGGCGCAGTAACTGCTGCACAAGGCTTAAGTAATTAGCGAACTTACTCTCAGCTCGACCCACATTTTCCCGAGGTTTCCCTGGAATTCCCCGAGCACCCTCCTTACCCTAGAGCTTGAAGTGAAAACCTACTCGGGAGTCCTTTGTCGGTCGTCCTCAGCTTTCCACGCTCTGGTGTTCCTTCACTGGATTATTTGTAGAGATTACGGGGAGCCCTGCATTGGGCACCAGAGACAGCCTGGGCAACCGAGGGAGACCCCCGTTTCTACCAAAAAAAAAAAAAAAATTAGCTAGGTGTGGTGTCGCTCGCCTGTAATCTCAGCTACTCCATGAGAAGTCAGACAAAACCTGCCACCAGAGGCTGATTTTCTTCTAAAATGCTTTCTCCAAAATATTTTTAAAACAAAAGGGGGAAATTGGAAAGGAAAATATTTTGGGCCCCGCAAATCACTAAGATAAAGGGAAAAGTCAATCTGGGAACTGCTTAGGGCAAACCTGCCTCCCAATCTATTCCAAGTCATCCGCTGCTCGCTGAGAAGAATGTATATCTTATTGCCTCCTTTGGAAAGGCTCATCAGAAACTCAGAAGAATGCAACCGTTCCTGTCTCACCTACCTGTGACCTGGAAGCCCCCTCCTGGCTTTAAGTTGACCCACTTTTGCTTCAGGTTGTACCGGATCAAACCAGTGTTCATCTTACATATGTTGATTGCTGTCTCCTGTCTCCCTAAAATGTGTAAAACTGTCAGATACAGTCAGTTTCTCTTCCAGGGTTTGGCATGTTAACGTTCTTGTGTTTTGTTCTCGAACTCAACTTTTTTGTTCTGCATGCCTCCTTGCCCTTAGTTACTGTAAACAACCTTCCCCCCCCCCCCCCGTCAGTTCTAATCAATAACTCACATCTGTTCCCTTGGTTACCTGCTCTGCACCCATTTCTCCCTTCCAAACCACACCTCCCACCGTTGTAACTCACGACTCCCTTCCCCCTTCCTTATTTGGGAAAGTATTCACAAATAGCCAACGGGGGTCAGTTTAGATCTTGAGGTCTGGCCCCAGCCCATGCCAGAGGTAGGGACTGCATTAGGAATAAAAACCCCTGCTTTCCTTTGTTTCGTGTGCTCTTGCGATTGTGATTGATGCGAGCAGCACGCTTCCGCAGAGGTAAATTGCGTTGCTGAGAAAACTTTTGCTTAAGTGCTGGTTTCACTTTGCGTCACCGAGCATTTATCTCCAACAAAACCAAGCTGTGCTCTGACCACCTTGGGCAACTGTCATCAGGACATCCTGAGGCTGTGTCATGCACAAGCATCCCGAACCTTGGCAAAATAAACTTTCTAAATACTCTTTTCCCCAAATGCTCAGGGAGACTGATTTGAATAATCATAAAACTAAGAGGCTGCACTCCAGCCTGGGCGACAGAGCAAGACTCTGTTTCAGAAATAATAAAATAAAATAAAATAAATAAAATAAAAATCAAATCTCCGGTCTCCCGCACAGCCCACTCTGCGTGAATTACTCCTTCTCTACTGCTATTCCCCCCGTCTTGAGAAATCGGCTCTGTCTAGGTAGCGGGCAAGGTGAATCCACTGGGCAGTTACAGAATTGCCATTATATTGCTTGCAATTTTATATCTTATTACGCAAAATAGCTATAACCTTGTATACAAGGTTAAATGCGAATGTGCTCCTTGCGTGGTCAGATCCCAGCGCAGGAAGGACGCACGCCCTATAAACCGCTAGGCCAAAACGGTCATTCTGGTCTCATCCAGCCTCACTTGAGATCGCTATCTCCTGTCACTCTGGGCCTGAGGGGGCGGGGCCTGAAGCCCCCTGCAATCAGGGGCGCTGGGGTGGGGACCCGTCAATCAGGCGCGCCGCCGGAAAGGAGAGGGCGGCTTCCGGGATCCTGCTGGCGGGCGCTTTGTCTGGCCTTCGCCACAGTAGGCTCTTCCTGTGAGTCTCCGCTGCTACTTCCTGGCTCTGGGAGCCCCGGTGCCTCTGCAGCGGCCTCGGCCACCCTGTGACCTTCGGGTATTGGGACATCCCTAGCTGACGCCGGGACACCCGGGAAGCTGAGGAATGGTGAGTGGACTGCGCCTGGCTTCCCGAAGTGGGGAAGAGGGCTGGGTGAAACCTGCTGGAACCAGCCATCGGCTGCGGAACCTGCGGACCGAGTCGCGGCGGCGCAGCCGGGCCTCAGTCCCCTTCTGTGCAGGGCCGGGCGGCGCCGGCAGCGGGACCCCTGAGTCCTGTCTGTACCTGCGGGCGCCACTTCCGCCTGCCGGAGCCCTCTCCGGAACCCCGCGCCTCCCCCATCCAGGTAGTGCGGTGACCACGGGAGGGTGATCCGGGAGAGCCCTGAGGGTGAGCGGAGTTCCAGCGTGGGAGAAGCTGTGGTTCATGGAGCTTCCAGTCCCACCTTTCTCCCCCTAAAATTAACCTGAGGCTTTGTTAAAACCTTAAACGGTGTGTTTGAGCAAACGCGATTCTTAAACGGGTACCGCAGTCATGGTTTGTGGTTTGGGGTCCACAGGAGGGGCGTAAATGAGAGGCTTTGATAAGGTGAATGAGGAAGAAAACCATACATATATATACACACACATATATACACATATATATATATAATTTTTTTTCTTTTTTTTTTTGAGACGGAGTCTTACCCTGTCGCCAGGCTGGAGTGCAATGGTGCAGTCTCAGCTCACTGCAACCTCTGACTCCCGGGTTCAAGCGATTCTCCTACCTCAGCCTCCCAAGTAGCTGGGCTTATAGGCGCCACCACCACGTCCAGCTAATTTTTGTATATTTAGTAGAGACAGGGGTTCGCCATGTTGGCTAGGTTGGTTTCGAACTCCTGACCTTAATTGATCACCCTCCTTGGCCTCCTAAAGCGCGGGGATTACAGGCGTGAGGCAGCTTGGCCAAAATATTTTTCTGTTTCCAAACATTTTACATGAGAGGAAAGCGAAGAATAAATCGTCTGACACTCTACTGTAAAAAAAATCTTTGTGCCTCTTTTCTTTTCATCTTTCCTAAGTGTACATATTACCAAAATGTCTTTAGGTTGAGGTCCCCCC
>NW_020260994.1:0-3718 GCF_003255815.1 Theropithecus gelada
TCTGTGGCTGTGCACATGAGCCAGCATCCCAGGGTCTCCCTGGATCCTGGCTTCTCATGGGTGGGGAAAACAGCCTGGCAGGTGTTTACAGAATGAATGAATGCATGGAGAAGCCATGTGGAGACCTTGTCATGGGGGGTGTTTAGGGCGGAGCTGGGGACACCTCGGTGTAGGATATTATTCTGACTACGTAGCAGGGCCAACCTGGTTCTGCCCATTTCGGGACGGTGGACGGTAGTTCTTAGACTGCACTGGTGATGCAGACTGCCCTCCCCTCTGGGATCCTGGGGTCCTCGGTGACTGAACAGCTATAAAGTTCAGTCTGACT
This sequence comes from Theropithecus gelada, assembly GCF_003255815.1. Lineage (NCBI taxonomy): Eukaryota > Metazoa > Chordata > Mammalia > Primates > Cercopithecidae > Theropithecus > Theropithecus gelada. The sequence continues at coordinate 329 of NW_020260994.1, forward strand.
CATGCTGTGGGCTTATCTGCATTCCAGTGCTTTGAAGGTTATTTATTCAGAGTGGCATCTCTGGTTTACCACAGTGCTTAACTCTTCAGAATGTCCCATTCTGGACAGGCGGTTCTGCCCAAGGGCCTGTTGGAGGGCCTGGGTCCAGGGAGCAGCTGTGCCCAGGGACAGGCTACCAGTACTCTCTCACCTGGCTGGGCCCTGGACGCTGACCATGCCCAGGTCCTCGGAGCTGTCAATGAGCTGGCACCGGAACTTCTGGCCCTGCAGCACGGTGGTGATGTGAGATCAGTTGTGCTGGGCCACGGCCTTGCCCACGGCCAGGTAGTCACCGTCCCCTGAACATAAAGCAGGATGTCAGGGCCTGGGAGGCAGGGACAGAGCAGGTGGCCCAAGGGTCTCCAGGCTGAGAAAACAAATTCCCTCTCAGGGGCCTGTGGTGCTAAGAGCCATTTCAACCTCAGGGACCATATCTGTCCCTCCCTCGGTCCCCCATGTCCACGACCTGCACAGAGAATCCTCTGAGCCATGGGGGTTAGGAGAAGGACCTGCTTCTCAACCCCTACCACCCACCCCTCTGCGCCCTCCTCACAGGGATGCCCCCACCCTGGGAGGACAGTGTCTTGGGAACACACAGGCCTAGGCCAGCCTGGCCACGATGCAGTTCTGTGGTTCACCAGCCTCACTTCTCACCTCTCTGAGCCCCCATTTTCTCCCCTGTAAAAAGGGCAGACCCACAAAATCTGACCCCACAGAGCTATTGGGAGCATCCCTTGGACGAGAGACCTCTCAGGACCCCGGGCAGGCCCCAGCCAGGCTGCTCCCTCCCTTCCTCCTCTTGACACTGTGAGCACAATGGAGAATGAAGGCAAAGAGACAAGCCAGTCCACAAGGGGTTNTCAGTATCATTGGAATGGATCCTAGGAGCATGTGTCCTTTTGTAATCTTACAAAAAGATCAATGAAGATCATTTAAAATTACTTATAAAATTGACAGCTGCTTTGTATGCCACCTTGATCACATGTAAATCATCACATTCTCTCAACTTCATGGTGATCTGATGTAGCATGGATAGGTAGCACACATATTCAATACATGCATATTTAATGTCCATGCATATTCATAACTCAAATAGTGCAGTTTTGAAGCCTGAAAGTAAAGCAAAGCCCACATTGTGATTTTCTCCTGTTGAGTGGTGTCCCCAAGATCTGCAGAGCCCTGGGGGATGTGACTCACTGCGCTAACTCCACACCCACCAAGTGCAAACCTTCCCAGCAACCAGCACCGCCAATCTCCAGTCCTCAGCTCTAGGAATCCACCAGAATCCTCTGGAAAGCTAATTGTGCACCACTGGGAGATGGCTCAGTGTTCAAAGCACTTTCCCAACAGCTTCCCTTATGAGGGGGGATGAGCAAGGTCCTCATTCCCCAGCCAAGGGAAACTGAGGCTCAGGGAGGCAGGTCACTGAGCCAGGCAGTGGCAGGACCTGGCCAGGATTTTGGTGACCTGTGACTTCATTTTGGCCCCTCTGCTGTCTCCCTAGCTAGACTCACTAAGTCTGTGGCTATGGGCTGTGCCTGGGCCACCCCTCTCCTGGGGGCTGATACCCAGCTCCTTACGGCCATCACTCCTCTCAGCTCAGGGATGCCATTTCAGCTGAATGACCCAGAGAGGACCAGTGATGGGCAGGTCACACTGGTTCTCACCTCCACACCCTTGTAGCCAGCAGCTCCTACCCATTCTTCCAAGCTCAGGCTAGCCATCTCCTCCAGGAAGCCTTGCTCATCCAAGCTCAGCACCATTGCACGGCCTTCCCTAACATATAGCTCTTTCCCATCCCCTTGTGTGTCCCCCTCCAGATGTTACAGGGCCCTTCCTGCACCCATCTGCACATACAGCCCACTGTGGAGTCCCTGAAGCCCCACCAGCCTCTTTCAACTGCTCCCGGCTCTGGCTGCCCTGGCGCTGCCACACAGTACAGGCTCCACAATGACTGTCGAGGAAATTAGTGAATGAATGAGCTCACAGATCCAGGAAGCACACGCGCTCAGGCTCAGCCCATGGCTCTCTCAGCCTCCACGTCACCAATGGCAGGAGGGAAGCAGTAGGCGAGATCTGCACACCCCACAGGACCCCTCACTCATGCTCACAGCTCATCTCTGCCACCAGCCTCGAGGCTAAAGGGCTCACCTCACTATTCCCTGTTTTCGGCAGCACCCCAGAGGCCCCCCAATATCCCACTCCCTCTGGTCATTTTTCCTCTTGACCCATTTAACATCCTACACCTTCCACTTCTTTCATTTTTTTAATCTTGTTTTCTCCCACCAGAGATAGAAACTCCACATGGGCCAGAACCTTCTGTGTTTGGTTCATTGCAGGGTCCTCCCTGCCTCAAACCGAGCCTGACACACAGTCGGTGCTCAAGGACTGCTGCTGAAGGTGCGGGTCATGAGCTGATCATGAATGAGCCCTTTCTCCCCTTGCCTCTTTCCCCCAGTACCCAAACTGGGGCTTGACACTGACCATGTCCCAGTGAGAAAACAACTACATTTGCCAGCAGCACAGTCAGATCAAGAACCAGGAGATGCCAGGTTTTCTGAATGAGCTGGGCCCTCACCCCTGACAGTGCCTCCACCCTGGGGGCAACACAAAGAGCTGTACAGTCAACACCTTCCCCTGTGCAAGTCCCGTCCCAGAGGCGGCAATGCCCCTTCCTGGAGAGAATGTTTCCCTCTCCGCTTCTTCATCCCTGGTGGGGATGGGTTACAGGACGAGAGATCAGATGGCTTCCGTGTGAACCCAGGGACAGGATCAGGGAGCCAAAGGGGCAGGAGGCAGGTCCTGGCTCTGTGTAACAGTCGGGGCTGAGCAAACAAGGCATGAGGGTACTGAGCTACCCGTCACTGACGGCACTTAGCTACCCATCACTGAGGGCACTGAGCTACCCGTCACTGAGGGCACTGAGCTACCCATCACAGAGGACATGGAAGCAGACATGGAGGGACTGCAGAGGGCAATCAGGCATCAGCATGGGCCCCGAGTCGGACATCTTCTAAGGGCCTGCCAAAGCCTCAGACTAGGGGGTCACACGGGCTGAGAGGCCATCCCAGCAAGGATGTCAGTGGCAGAAAGGAGCTGACTGCTCTGAGTGGGAAGCACGGCCTATCGTTGGCATGCTCTGTTCTGGGCAACCGAGCTGAGCATGCCCACGCTGCAGCATCTCCAAAATGCAGCAGTGTGGACAGGTGCAAACATGCAATCACTGAGTACTGGGAGCTCCAGCAGTGCCACCTGAACAAAGCCCGCAGTTCGCCTGAAACAAGATCTCTAATCTCCCAACCCTGACCACAGTGGGCACAACAGCTAATGGCAGAGCTATCGTCAGCAGCC
>NW_020260995.1:0-3717 GCF_003255815.1 Theropithecus gelada
TTTTTTTTTTTTTTTTGAGAGAGAGTTTTGCTCTTGTCGCCCAGGCTAGAGTGTAAGGGTGTGATCTCGGCTCACTGCAACCTCCACCTCCCGGGTTTAAGCGATTCTCCTGCCTCAGTCTCCAGAGTAGCTGAGATTACAGGTGCCTGCCACCACGCCTGGCTAATTTTTTGTATTTTTAGTAGAGATGGGTTTCACCATGTGTCAGGCTGGTCTTGAATTCTTGACCTCAGGTGATCCACCCGCCTCGGCCTCCCAAAATGCTGGGATTACAGGCATGAGCCACCGTACCTGGCCATAAATCAATACTTTTTTTTTTTTTTTTTTTTGAGACAGAGTCTTGCTCTGTCACCCAGGCTGGAGGGCAGTGGCATAATCTCAGCTCACTGCAACCTCCACCTCCCAGATTCAAGCGATTCTCCTGCCCCAGCCTCCCAAGTAGCCAGGATCACAGGCATGTGCCACCACGCCCGGCTAATTTTTGTATTTTTAGTAGAGATGGTGTTTCTCCATGTTGGTTAGGCTGGTCTTGAACTCCTGACCTCAGATGATCCGCCTGCCTTGGCCTCCCAAAGTGCTGGGATTACAGGCATAAGCCACCGTGCCTGGCCATAAATAAGTTTTTAAAAGCTACATTCTGAGAAGTCTACTAATGAAAAAGCTAAGCAAGCAAACAAACAAACAAAAAAATCCTACGTTTTATACTGTTATTCATTACTGACAACCTACTTAATGGCTCTGTTTTGTTTTTGTTTTTTTGAGATGGAGTCTTGCTCTGTCACCCAGGCTGGAGTGCAGTGGCATGGTCTCGGCTCACTGCAACCTCCACCTCCTGTATTCAAGCGATTCTCCTGTCTCAGCCTCTCAAGTAGCTGGGATTACAGATGCACGCCACCACGCCCGGCTAATTTTTGTATTTTTCTTTTTTCTTTTTTTTCTTGAGATGGAGTCTTGCTCTGTCGCACAGGCTGAAGTGCAGTGGCATGATCTCAGCTCACTGCAAGCTCTGCCTCCCGGGTTCACGCCATGTCGGGGAATTGAGGACATTTGGTCAAATGGAGAAGGATCCAGAACTGTGACCAGCAGAATTTGGTGCATGGCCTCTCATTTCTTTTTTTTTTTGAGATGGAGTCTCACTCTGTTACCCAGGGTGGAGTGCAGTGGCACGATCTTGGCTCACTGCAAGCTCCGCCTCCTGGGTTCACGCCATTCTTCTGCCTTAGCCTCCCGAGTAGCTGGGACTACAGGCGCCCACCACCATGCCCAGCTAATTTTTTGTATTTTTAGTAGAGACGGGATTTCATCATGTTAGCCAGGATGGTCTCGATCTCCTGACCTCGTGATCCGCCCAACTCGGCCTCCCAAAGCGCTGGGCTTAGGGACGTGAGCCACTGCACCTGGCCAACGGATCCATTTTGAAAACCTCTTAATAAATTATACAAAAACACACCGTGGTGTAAATGTGCCATCATTCTTTGCCTGACCAAGTTCCTGTGTGTCACCTTGGTGAGGTGGTGCAGCATGATGGAAAGCAGAAGGTCTGTGATTAGCTGCATAGGGGTTCACATCCTGGCTGAGTCAGTTACTTGCTGGGAAAATTACTTCTCTAGTCCTCAGTTTCCTTATTATTATTTTTATTATTATTATTTTTTCTGAGATGGAGTCTCACTCTGTCACCCAGGCTGGAGTGCAATGGTGTGATCTTGGCTCACTGCAACCTCCACCTCCTGGGTTGAAGCGATTCTCCTGCCTCAGCCTCCCAAGTCATGGGGATTACAGGTGCGTGCCACCACGCCCAGCTAATTTTTTGTATTTTTAGTAGAGACGCAGTTTTACCATGTTAGCCAGGATGGTCTCGATCTCCTGACGTCATGATCCACCCACTCCAGCCTCCCAAAGTGTTGGGATTACAGGCGTGAGCCACTGCACCTGGCCAGTTTCCTCATTTCTAAAGTCGGGCAATAAGGCCGGGTGCAGTGGTTCATGCCTGTAATCCTAACACTTTGGGAGGCTGAAGTAGATGGATTACTTGAGGTCAGGAGTTCAAGACCAGCCTGGCCAACAGGGTGAAACCTTGCCTCTACTAAGAATGCAAAAATTAGCTGGGCATGGTGGCAGGTGCCTGTAATCCCAGCTACTCAGGAGGCTGAGGCAAGAGAATTACTGGAACTCGGGAGGCGGAGGTTGCAGTGAGCTGAGATCGCACCACTGCACTCCAGCCTGGGCAACAGTGAGACCCTGTCTCAATAAAATAAAATAAAATAAAATAAAATAAAATAAAATAAAATAAAATAGGGTAATAATAGTACCTGCTGCAGAGGGTTGTCGTAAGGATTTAATGAACTGATGCATGTAAAGCACCTGCACAGGGCTGGGATGTAAACTCAGAGTGCACTGGCTGTTTGTGTAGTATGAGTTACTATTCATGTTTCAGCATGCATGCCCCTTACTGGTTCTGAAGAACACAGTGGTCTTTGGTTACCAAGATATAAGTAAACAATTCAAGATTACTTTTGGGTGTTCCTATACTGATAAACAATCCTGTGTGTTTTTTTCTCCCTAGATAATTTTAATGATCAGGAATGCTTTTAATGATCTAATTTGGGGCTGGGCATTCATACCTGTAAACCTAGCACTTTGGGAGGCTGAGGTGGGAGGATTGCTTGAGCTTAGGAGTTTGAGACCAGCCTGGGCAATAGTGAGATCCCAGTCTCTACAAACATTTTTTTAAAAATTAGCCTGGCATTGCAGTGTATGCCTGTAGTCCCTGCTACTCAGGAAGCTGCGATGGAAGGATCACTTGAGCCTGGGAGGTTGAGGCTGCAGTGAGCCACTGGTTGTACCACTGCACTGCAGCCTGGGAGAAAGTGAGGCTACGTCTCAAAAAAAAAAAAAAAATCTGACTTGGGAGTTGTCATGCGCGTCCATAAGAAGAGACCACCAAACAGGCTTTGTGTGAGCAACATGGCTGTTTATTTCACCTGGGTGCAGGCGGGCTGGGTCCGAAAAGAGTCAGCGAAGGGAGATAAGGGTGGGGCTGTTTCATAGGATTTGGGTAGGTAAAGGAAAATTACAGTCAAAGGGGGGTTGTTCTCTGGCGGGCAGGAGTAGGGGTCACAAGGTGCTCGGTGGGGGAGCTTTTTGAGCCAGGATGAGCCAGGAAAAGGAATTTCACAAGATAATATCATCGCTTAAGGCAAGGACCGGCCATTTTCACTTCTTTTGTGGTGGAATGTCATCGGTTAAGGCGGGGCAGGGCATTTTCACTTCTTTTGTGATTCTTCAGTTACTTCAGGCCATCTGGGTGTATACGTGCAAGTCACAGGGGATGCAATGGCTTGGCTTGGGCTCAGAGGCCTGACATTCCTGCCTTCTTTTTTGTCGCCCAGGCTGGAGTGCAGTGGCGCGATCTCGGCTCACTGCAAGCTCTGCCTCCCAGGTTCACGCCATTCTCCTGCCTCAGCCTCCGAGTAGCTGGGACTACAGGCGCCCGCCACCACGCCCGGCTAATTTTTTGTATTTTTAGTAGAGACGGGGTTTCACCGTGTTAGCCAGGATGGTCTCAATCTTCTGACCTCGTGATCCGCCCGCCTCGGCCTCCCAAAGTGCTGGGATTACAGGCGTGAGCCACCGCGCCCGGCCCTGCCTTCTTATATTAATAAGAAAAATAAAACAGGCCGGGCGCGGTGGCTCAAGCCTGTAATCCCAGCACTTTGG
>NW_020260996.1:0-3717 GCF_003255815.1 Theropithecus gelada
GACTATAGGGCCAAAGGAAATATCCTCCAATAACAAAGAGAAAGAAGCTTTGTGAGAAACTTCTCTGTGTTCTGTGAAATCATCTCACAGAATTACAGCTTCCACTCTAGAAGCCCTTCGCTAAGACAGGTCTTGTGGAATTGGCAAAGGGATATTTTGAAGCCCATAGAGGGCTATGGGGAAAAAGGAAATATCCTCAGATGAAAACTGGAAAGAAGATTTCTGAGAAACTGCTCTGTGATGTGTGACTTCCACTCACAGAGTTACATCTCTATTTCGTGGATGTGTTTGCTAAGCTTATTTCTGTGGAATCAGAGAACAGATATTTCAGATCCCTTTGAAGACTATAGGGCCAAAGTATATATCCTCCGATAGCATAGAGAAAGAAGCTTTCTGAGAAACTTCTTTGTGTTCTGTGAAATCGTCTCACAGTGTAACAGCTTTCCCCTCAAGAAGGCTTTCGCTAAGAGAGTTCTTGTGGAATTGGCAAAGTGATATTTGGAAGCCCATAGAGGGCTATGTTGAAAAAGGAAATATCCTCCGATGAAATATGGAAAGAAGCTTTCTGAGAAACTGCTTAGTGTTCTGTTAATTCATCTCACAGAGTTACATCTGTATTTCGTGGATTTCTTTGCTAGCCTTATTTTTGTGGAATCTGAGAACAGATATTTCGGATCCCTTTGAAGACTATAGGGCCAAAGGAAATATCTTCCGATAACAAAGAGAAAGATGCTTTCTGAGAAACTTCTTTTTGTTCTGTGAAATCATCTCACAGAGTTACAGCTTTCCCCTCAAGAAGCGTTTCGCTAAGTAAGTTCTTGTTGAATTGGCAAAGGGATATTTGGAAGCCCATAGAGGGCTATAGTGTAAAAGGAAATATCCTCAGATGAAACCTGGAAAGAAGCTTTGTGAGAAACTGCTTAGTGTTCTGTTAATTCACCTCACAGAGTTACATGTGTATTTCGTGCATCTCTTTGCTAGCGTTATTTCTGTGGAATCTGAGAACAGATATTTCGGATCCGTTTGAGGACTATAGGGCCAAAGGAAATATCCTCCGTTAACAAAGAGAAAGAAGCTTTCTGAGAAACTTCTTTGTGTTCTGTGAAATCATCGCACAGAGTTACAGCTTTTCCCTCAAGAAGCCTTTCGCTAAGACAGTTCTTTTGGAATTGGCAAAGTGTTATTTTGAAGCCCCTAGAGGGCTATGGTGAAAAATGAATTATCTTCCGATGAAATCTGGAAAGAAGCTTTCTGAGAAACTGCTCAGTGTTCTGTTAATTCATCTCACAGATTTACATCTGTATTTCGTGGATCTCTTTGCTAGCCTTATTTCTTTGGAGTCTGAGAACAGATATTTCGGATCCCTTTGACGACTATAGGGCCAAAGGAAATGTCCTCCGATAACAAAGAGAAAGAAGATTTCTGAGAAACTTCTTTGTGTTCTGTGAAATCATCTCCCAGAGATACAGCTTTACCCTCATGAAGCCTTTCGCTAAGACAGTTCTTGTGGAATTGGCAAGTGATATTAAGAAGCCCATAGAGGGCTATGGTGAAAAAGGAAATATCCTCGGATGAAAACTGGAAAGAAGCTTTCTGAGAAACTGCTCTGTGATGTGTGACTTCCACTCACAGAGTTACATTTCTATTTCGTTGATGTCTTTGCTAAGCTTATTTCTGTGGAATCTGAGAATAGATATTTCAGATCCCTTTGAAGACTATAGGGCCAAAGGATATATCCTCCGACAGCATAGAGAAAGAAGCTTTCTGAGAAACTTCTTTGTGTTCTGTGAAATCATCTCACAGAGTTACAGCTTTCCCCTCAAGAAGCCTTTCGCTAAGAGAGTTCTTGTGTAATTGGCAAAGTGATATTTGGAAGGCCATAGAGGGCTATGGTGAAAAAGGAAATATCCTCAGATGAAATATGGAAAGAAGCTTTCTGAGAACCTGCTTAGTGTTTTTTAAATTCATCTCACAGAGTTACATCTGTATTTCGTGGATCTCTTTGCTAGCCTTACTTCTGTGGAATCTGAGAACAGATATTTCGGATCCCTTTGAACCCTATAGGGCCAAAGGAAATATCCTCCGATAACAAAGAGAAAGAAGCTTTCTGAGAAACTACTTTGTGAACTGTGAAATCATGTCACAGAGTTACAGCTTTCCCCTCAAGAAGCCTTTCGCTAAGACAGTTCTTGTGGAATTGGCAAAGTGATATTTGGAAGACCATAAGGGGCTATGGTGAAAAAGGAAATATCCTCAGATGAAATCTAGAAAGAAGCTTTCTGAGAAACAGCTTAGTATACTGTTAATTCGTCTCACAGACTTACATCTGTATTTCGTGGATCTCTTTGCTAGCATTATTTCTGTGGTATCTGAGAACAGATATTTCGGATCCCTTTGAAGACTATAGGGCCAAAGGAAATATCCTCCGTTAACAAAGAGAAAGAAGCTTTCTGAGAAACTTCTTTGTGTTCTGTGAAATCATCGCACAGAGTTACAGCTTTTCCCTCAAGAAGCCTTTCGCTATGACAGTTCTTTTGGAATTGGCAAAGTGTTATTTGGAAGCCCATAGAGGGCTATGGTGAAAAATTAATTATCTTCAGTTGAAATCTGGAAAGAAGTTTTCTGAGAAACTGCTCAGTGTTCTGTTAATTCATCTCACAGATTTACATCTGTATTACGTGGATCTCTTTGCTAGCCTTATTTCTGTGGAATCTGAGAACAGATATTTCGGATCCCTTTGAAGACTATAGGGCCAAAGGAAATATCCTCCGATAACAAAGAGAAAGAAGATTTCTGAGAAACTTCTTTGTGTTCTGTGAAATCATCTCACAGAGATACAGCTTTCCCCTCATGAAGCCTTTCGCTAAGACAGTTCTTGTGGAATTGGCAAGTGATATTTAGAAGCCCATAGAGGGCTATGGTGAAAAAGGAAATGTCCTCAGATGAAATCTGAAAAGAAGCTTTCTGAGAAACTGCTCTGTGAAGTTTGACTTCCACTCACAGAGGTCCATCTGTACTTCGTGGATCTCTTTGCTAGCCTTATTTCTGTGGCATCTCATAACAGATATTTCGGATCCCTTTGAAGACTGTCAGACCAAAGGAAATATCCTCCCATAACAAAGAGAAAGAAGCTTTCTGAGAAACTTCTTTGTGTTCTGTGAAATCATCTCACAGACTTACAGAATTCCCCTCAAGAAGCCTTTCGCTAAGACAGTTCTTGTGGAATTGGCAAAGGGATATTTGGAAGCCCGTAGAGGGCTATGGTGAAAAGGAAATATCCTCAGATGAAATCTGGAAAGAAGCTTTCTGAGAAGCTGCTTAGTGTTCTGATAATTCATCTCACAGGGTTACATCTGTATTTCGTGGATCTCTTTGCTAGCCTTATTTCTGTGGAATCTGAGAACAGATATTTCGGATCCCTTTGAAGACTATAGGGCCAAAGGAAATATCCTCCGATATCAAAGAGAAAGAAGCTTTCCGAGCAACTTCTTTGTGTTCTGTGAAATCATCTCACAGAGTTACTGCTTCCACTCTAGAAGCCTTTCGCTAAGACAGGTCTTGTGGAATTGGGAAAGGGATATTTTGAAGCCCATAGAGGGCTATGGGGAAAGAGGAAATTTCCTCAGATGAAAACTGGAAAGAAGCTTTCTGAGAAACTGCTCTGTGATGTGTGACTTCCACTCACAGAGTTACATCTCTATTTCGTGGATGGCTTTG
>NW_020260997.1:0-3716 GCF_003255815.1 Theropithecus gelada
AAGAAAAAAACAAACAACCCCATCAAAAAGTGGGCAAAGGATATGAACAGACATTTCTCAAAAGAAGACATTCATACAGCCAACAGACACATGAAAAAATGCTCATCATCACTGGCCATCAGAGAAATGCAAATCAAAACCACAATGAGATACCATCTCACACCAGTTACAATGGCAATCATTAAAAAGTCAGGAAACAACAGGTGCTGGAGAGGATGTGGAGAAATAGGAACACTTTTACACTGTTGGTGGGATTGTAAACTAGTTCAACCATTATGGAAAACAGTATGGCGATTCCTCAAGGATCTAGAACTAGATGTACCATATGACCCAGCCATCCCATTACTGGGTATATACCCAAAGGATTATAAATCATGCTGCTATAAAGACACATGCACACGTATGTTTATTGCAGCACTATTCACAATAGCAAAGACTTGGAATCAACCCAAATGTCCATCAGTGACAGATTGGATTAAGAAAATGTGGCACATATACACCATGGAATACTATGCAGCCATAAAAAAGGATGAGTTTGTGTCCTTTGTAGGGACATGGATGCAGCTGGAAACCATCATTCTTAGCAAACTATCACAAGAACAGAAAACCAAACACCGCATGTTCTCACTCATAGGTGGGAACTGAACAATGAGATCACCTGGACTCGGGAAGGGGAACATCACACACCGGGGCCTATCATGGGGAGGGGGGAGGGGGGAGGGATTGCATTGGGAGTTATACCTGATGTAAATGACGAGTTGATGGGTGCAGCACAGCAACATGGCACAAGTATACATATGTAACAAACCTGCATGTTATGCACATGTACTCTACAACTTAAAGTATAATAATAATAAATAAATTTAAAAAAAAAAAAGGAAAAAAAAAAGAATATAATTTAAAAAGAAAAAGAAGAACATAAATGGAAATATTTCAGGAAAAGTTATTAAGGAGCATACGGAAAATGTTCAATCTCATTAGTATTCAAAGAATGTCGTTGAAGGTGTGGTAAAATGTGATAAAGGGCTACTGCTAATGGCACTATGAACTGGAAAAAAATCCTTTTGAAAAACAATATGTACCTGGACCTGATTAATTCACTCTTGGGACTATATCTTAGATATGGCAGACATGTGAGGTCACTGGCTTATCCCCCAGCCCAATCCTTTCCTCCAGTGCTATCTTCTGGTGAGGTGTGGTTAGATGTCATAGTTCCGGTTAAGAAATGAAAGGGTAAATCTGCTAGGTTTACTTTTCATGCTTCCTTTTCCCTGCTTTGAATGGAAAAAAAATGGTAGTTGTAGCTATAGCATTCATCTCTTGAACATAAGAGAAAGCTCAAAAATACTGTAGAGATACTGGCCTTGAAATCAGTGAATCACTAAATCAATGCCAATGGCCACCACATAACCTCCAAACTTGCTATATGTGAAAAACAATCTCCGGCTGGTTTCAGCCACTTACTGAAACGAAAAAGAATAAGAGAAAAAAAGTGATGTGCTTAGGCCTATTTATAGCAGAAATGTTTCACCAAAATGAAAAAACTAAAGCAACCCTACTAATTGGGAAATGTTTAGGAAATAATAATAGACACAAATCTGTCAGAGTGTGCAGGCTCACGTCTGTAATCCCAGCACTTTGGGAGACCGAGGTGGGTGGATAGTTTGAGGTCAAGAGTTTAAGACCAGCTTGGCCAACATGGCAAAACCCCATCTCTATTAAAAACTAACTACAGGTGGTGGCATGTGCCTATAATCCCAGCTACTCAAGAGGCTGAGGCATGAGAATCACTCAAACCCAGAAGGCAGTAGGCAGAGGTTGCAGTGAGCTGAGGTTGTGCCACTGCACTTCACCCCGAGTGGCAAAGCAGGATTCTGTCTCAAAAAAAAAAAAAAGAAAAGAAAAGAAAAGAAAAGAAAAACACCTAGGCGCAGTGGTTCACACCTGTAATCCATCACTTTGGGAGGCCGAGGTGGGCGGATCACCTGAGGTCAGGAGTTCGAGACCAGCCTGGCCAACATGGTGAAACCCTGCCTCTACTAAAAATACAAAAATTAGCCAGGCATGGTGGCGGGAGCCTGTAATCCCAGCTACTCAGGAGGCTGAGGCAGGGAATATCACTTGAACCCAGGAGGCAGAGGTTGCAGTGAGCAGAGATCACACCATTGTACTCCAGGCTGGGTGACAGAGTAAGACTCTGTCTAAAAAACATATTGAAAAAAGGAAATAATAATGGACACAAATCAGACTTAAATAATCAATCTGAAGATTATGTGTATAGTAACTTGATTGTATTCATGACCCCAATTTTTTTAATCCTTTCCTGTATTCATTTCTTTGCCATAAGACTTTGCAGTTACTCTCAACAAAGAGGCAAATCTATTTCCCTGCCCCTTGATTCTGCATTCAGACATGGGCCTCACCTTGGACGAGATGTCAGTTAGCATAACACAAGAAGTCCTGAAAAGTATTCTTCCAATTGTACTTTTTCTCACATTAACATTTTGGCCACTCCATTAGAATAATTCAAGGCTAGCCTGCTGGAGCTGAGACATGCAGAGTGGAGTGGAGCCAAGTCTTCCCAGTCGTCTGAGCTGAGGCCATTCTAAACCACCCGACTACCAGGCAATTCCCAGACGCAGGAAGCAGCCCAGGCAAGATCAGCAGACCTGCCTAGATGGCCCAAGGCTAACACCAGAGAAAGCCCAGAGGAGAGCAACTGAACCCACTTCAGAGTAACTAACTCTACGGACTTGTAAGGTTTACTGTTGCATGTCACAGAGGTTTTGTGGTTGTTTGCTACACAGTCCTTTGTGGCTGTAGATAACTGATATAATGTAAAAAAAAAATAATAATTTTTTAACATATGCATTCATCTATGTAATATTCACTGAGTACTCACAACGTACCAGGCATTATAGTCAGTGAAAAAAGGCAGGATCTGATCTTTGACAAACCTGAGAAAAACAAGAAATGGGGAAAGGATTCCCTATTTAATAAATGGTGCTGGGAAAATTGGCTAGCCATAAGTAGAAAGCTCAGACTGCATCCTTTCCTTACTCCTTATACGAAAATTAATTCAAGATGGATTAGAGACTTAAATGTTAGACCTAATACCATAAAAACCCTAGAATAAAACCTAGGTAATACCATTCAGGACATAGGTATGGGCAAGGACTTCATGTCTGAAACACCAAAAGCAACAGCAACAAAAGCCAAAATTGACAAATGGGATCTAATTAAACTAAAGAGCTTCTGCACAGCAAAAGAAACTACCATCAGACCCAGGTGCGGTGGCTCACGCCTGTAATCCCAGCACTTTGGGAGGCCAAGGTGGGCAGATCACAAGGTCAGGATATCAAGACCACGGTGAAACCCCGTCTCTACTAAAAATACAAAAAATTAGCCAGGTGCTGTGGCGGGCCTGTAGTCCCAGCTAGTCGGGAGGCTGAGGCAGGAGAATGGCGTGAACCTGGGAGGTGGAGCTTGCAGTGAGCTGAGATCCCGCCACTGCACTCCAGCCTGGGGGACAGAGCAAGACTCCGCCTCAAAAAGGAAACTACCATCACAGTGAACAGGCAACCTACAGAATGGGAGAACATTTTTGCAATCTACTCATCTGACAAAGGGCTAATATCTAGAACCTACAAAGAACTCAAACAAATTTACAAGAAAAAAACAAACAACCCCATCAAAAAGTGGGCAAAGGATATGAA
>NW_020260998.1:0-3716 GCF_003255815.1 Theropithecus gelada
GAGGGCAATAGTTCTTAAACTTGGCTGCACGTTAGAATCACTTGGGTAGCTTTAAATAGTCTTGTTGCTCAGGCTCTACTCCAGATCAATGGAATGAGAGTCTCTGCTGGGGGCCCTTGACTTCAGTATTTATTGATTGATTGATTTTTATTTTTTAGAGACAGAGTCTGGCTATATTGCTCAAGCTGGAGTGCAGTGGCTATTCACAGGGGCCTTGAATGATTGGGCTCAAGCAATCTTCCAGGATCGTAAACTCTCTGTTTTAAGTGTGCAGCAAGTTTGAGAGCTGGTGGACCAGGAGACTCTTCCAGCTGAAATGTCTATGACTCCAGCTGGGGTGAGACTAAATCCTCTGTGAACCCACCATCTGAATTCCCCCTGGGATGCTGGGCCGGCTCTCTCCCCTCAGCCCTGGGCTCTTACCTCTATGAGCTGGTAGCCCAGCTTGCAGGTAGCAATGAAGTAGTCACGGAATTGGTACTGAGGCTGCAGGTTCTGGATGACGGTGAACTCGTCTAGGGTCTTGGGCTGGGGACACTTGATGACTATTGGGGAGACCAGAGGGCGTATTTATTTCAGAGCCACCTGCCCTTCCTTCTTCCCACTTTTTCTCCATTGCTGGCCATTGAGGGAGACCCCCAGGGAGCCTTACTCTCGGTGGTGTAGCGCAGCTTCCAGCCCCGGCTGTCCCCCGACTCATCTGTGAAGAACAGCAGATCCACAGCATTGCTGCTGGTGTCAAGGTTGGGGGGCCTTTGCTTCCCACAGAACTCGCCAATGTTCTTCCCGTTGGCATAGATCTGGTAGGGGAGGAGGATTTTGTTTTTGTTTTTGTTTTTTTCCAGCTTGGACATTTTTACACAGGGCCAACTGTGTAGTAGCCTGGCGGCCAGGGTGGTGGTGGTGATGAAATCCTGCCTTATGTGTGTTTTCAGGGGAAGGTGGAAAGGGATCCCCACAACCCAATTCCAGTTGTATGGGAACTTGCCCAGCCCGTGGTTGATGTTGGCCATTCCTGCCCCAGCAGGCCAGGGGATCCAGGAGGAAGTTGGGACAAGAGGAGCCAAGTGCAGACGGAAGGGGAGGAAGGGGTCTTTCAGGGGTAGGACGGCTGTACCTGTAGCTGGTCATAGGGGCAGTGTACTTGCTGGTGGTCATCAATTTCAAAAGGCTCTAGGAACTTGAGGTGCAGGGTGAGGCCCCGCTCCACCCGGATGCTGTAGTTGCAGCGCAGGTCAGGGGGGTAGGACCGGGGGTACTCCAGGCTGGAGATGTAGCCCGATGCCTCCGTGTACAGCTCGCTGCTGCACTCAGCTGTGAGAACAGAGTCGCGGGGCATCACGGGGGCGCTCTGGCTGACCCAGCAAGCCCTGGCTGAACCCCCGCCTCCCTGCTCCACCACTCTGGCTGGCTGAACCCCCGCCTCCCTGCTCCACCACTCTGGCTGGCTGAACCCCCGCCTCCCTGCTCCACCACTCTGGCTGGCTGAACCCCTGCCTCCCTGCTCCACCACTCTGGCTGGCTGAACCCCCGCCTCCCTGCTACACCACTCTGGCTCACCCTGGCAGGAATGCCTGTCCTTCTGAAGCTCATAGCCTGGACGGCAGGAACAGAAGTAGCCTCCAACGTAGTTGTGACACAGGTGCTGGCACTGGGGCTGGAGCTCCTTCTCCCCTGATTCGCTCTGGGAAGCACATTCATCAAGGTCTGGAAGGCATTCAGGAAGGAGGGTTAAGCTCCTGCTGGGAGACCTGAGTAGTGGCTCTGACCTTAGGGAGGTCACTCACCAGAGGCCTAAAGACAAAGGCACTTTAGGCCACCTGGACCTCCAGGCCAGGCCTCTCCAATGCTCTCTAGGGACTGCTCCACGGGGACAGATCCCAAGTTGACAGGCCTCGTTAGGAAAAGCTCTCTTGAGGGGAGGAACAAGGAAAGCCAGGCTTTCGGCTTCTTTGGATTCAAGATTCCCTTTCTTGGCCCCCATTCAATGTGGCTGAGGTTAGAGAAAAGGGATCCCTGGGGGGCTACTCACCCACAGCTTGGTAGTAGGCCAGGAAGCCCTTGTAGAACATGATGGTCCCATTCTCCTCGTTGGAGAAGTCCGTGTGGAAAGTCAGCAGCATCTTGTTCCCTTGGGACATAAATTCCTTCTTTCCTGGGGGGTTGCCCAGTGGAGAACCCAGTTGCCCACAGAACCTCCCCAGGTTTTTCTTATCAGCAGAGATCTGGTGGAAGAAGGATAGGGGGTAGGAAGAAGACCTGTTGTGGAGTGGCACACGTGGTGGCTCAGTGATGGTCCTCCTTGTCTCGCCCAGAGTGAATCATGCACCACATTGGCTCCGCTGGTCACTACCTGCTGGGCTCGGCTGCTGCAAACTTCCCCATGTGACCTTCAACTGTTCCCCGAGTCTCCCACTGACTCACTCTTACATGTTGTCCTGCACTGGGTACCTCATCTTTCCCTGTTTTCTGCTCCACTGACAGGTTTCAGGTCATTCTCCAACCCCACCACCTCCTATGGCCTGTTCCCCTGGGGTCCTGGTTGTCTGTACCCAGCCTTTCCCCGCCCCTCATTCCCAGAGCTTGGACAGCTCTGCTTTATTTTTGTCTTCAGATTTCACCTCAGCCTAATCAAACCATTCACACCTGGAGTGCCTCCTGACGCCCTCGGGTGAACGTGAGCCCTGGATCCCACCAGTCTCAGCCTCAGCAGGCATTGCCTCATCCCTCATCCTTCCTACTCACAGCTCTTCAACCTCTCCTTGCCCCGCCACCAAACGCCCTCCCCCAACACTGCACACTCGCCAAGTCTTCTGGGTGGGGAAGAAGTGCCATTTGCATGTAATTCACGCATAACCTCCAGGGGTCTCCTGGGAATGGTAGTTATTGGACCTTCGCAGGCTCTGCTTGAGCCCTGAATCTCATTTTTACTGGATAGAGAAAGATGGGCCAGGGAAGGTTGTCACAGAGGTGAGGGTTCTGAGCCTACTGTCCTTGCTGAAGACTATTCCTGTGCTGCCAGAGCACACATTTCTCCTCCTCATGTCCCTGTGTTCCTGTTGAGGCAGGCAGCCATGCCAATCTTCTCCTTGGAGACAGGGAAGCTGAGGCACAGTGGTTTCCCAAAGGCTCTCAGCTAGACAGCAGATGGGGAAGGTTTTCCTGACTCAGTGCACAGTGAATTTCCTGAGTGGGTCCTGTCCCCTTCCTTCTCTGCTTCTCCCCTCAGTGCTCACTGAGGGTCTCTACACCAGTGAATGCTCCATCCAGGGCAACCCTTGGCTCTAAGAGATGCAGTCGGCCATCAGATCTTGCGGGGCTGGGCTGTGTCTGGGGGTGTGCATGCCATACAGATCTCAGATCCCAGAGGGTCCCGTTTTGTCTCCCCTCTGCCGCCCATCCTGCCCCTACCTTGACATAATCATAGAAGCAGCCTTCAGAAGGCTCCAGGTCAAAGTGCTGGAAGACGAGCTTCACCCTGTATCCTGTGGGGACTGTGATCACAGTGGTTGTTTCAAAGCTGTTGGGGTAAGGCTTGGGGAACAGAGGGGAAGTCACCTCCCCAAATAACTTCTGAGGGATGGGAATGGAGCCTCCTGCCCTGCAGAACAGGGCCGGCACCAGGAGGTACAAGAGCCACCTGCCAAAACAAAAGAGAGTGTCTGGAGTTGGAGGGGTTCAGCACTCTTGCCATGTGGGCAGTGGCCATGGCAGGG
>NW_020260999.1:0-3716 GCF_003255815.1 Theropithecus gelada
GAGGGCAATAGTTCTTAAACTTGGCTGCACGTTAGAATCACTTGGGTAGCTTTAAATAGTCTTGTTGCTCAGGCTCTACTCCAGATCAATGGAATGAGAGTCTCTGCTGGGGGCCCTTGACTTCAGTATTTATTGATTGATTGATTTTTATTTTTTAGAGACAGAGTCTGGCTATATTGCTCAAGCTGGAGTGCAGTGGCTATTCACAGGGGCCTTGAATGATTGGGCTCAAGCAATCTTCCAGGATCGTAAACTCTCTGTTTTAAGTGTGCAGCAAGTTTGAGAGCTGGTGGACCAGGAGACTCTTCCAGCTGAAATGTCTATGACTCCAGCTGGGGTGAGACTAAATCCTCTGTGAACCCACCATCTGAATTCCCCCTGGGATGCTGGGCCGGCTCTCTCCCCTCAGCCCTGGGCTCTTACCTCTATGAGCTGGTAGCCCAGCTTGCAGGTAGCAATGAAGTAGTCACGGAATTGGTACTGAGGCTGCAGGTTCTGGATGACGGTGAACTCGTCTAGGGTCTTGGGCTGGGGACACTTGATGACTATTGGGGAGACCAGAGGGCGTATTTATTTCAGAGCCACCTGCCCTTCCTTCTTCCCACTTTTTCTCCATTGCTGGCCATTGAGGGAGACCCCCAGGGAGCCTTACTCTCGGTGGTGTAGCGCAGCTTCCAGCCCCGGCTGTCCCCCGACTCATCTGTGAAGAACAGCAGATCCACAGCATTGCTGCTGGTGTCAAGGTTGGGGGGCCTTTGCTTCCCACAGAACTCGCCAATGTTCTTCCCGTTGGCATAGATCTGGTAGGGGAGGAGGATTTTGTTTTTGTTTTTGTTTTTTTCCAGCTTGGACATTTTTACACAGGGCCAACTGTGTAGTAGCCTGGCGGCCAGGGTGGTGGTGGTGATGAAATCCTGCCTTATGTGTGTTTTCAGGGGAAGGTGGAAAGGGATCCCCACAACCCAATTCCAGTTGTATGGGAACTTGCCCAGCCCGTGGTTGATGTTGGCCATTCCTGCCCCAGCAGGCCAGGGGATCCAGGAGGAAGTTGGGACAAGAGGAGCCAAGTGCAGACGGAAGGGGAGGAAGGGGTCTTTCAGGGGTAGGACGGCTGTACCTGTAGCTGGTCATAGGGGCAGTGTACTTGCTGGTGGTCATCAATTTCAAAAGGCTCTAGGAACTTGAGGTGCAGGGTGAGGCCCCGCTCCACCCGGATGCTGTAGTTGCAGCGCAGGTCAGGGGGGTAGGACCGGGGGTACTCCAGGCTGGAGATGTAGCCCGATGCCTCCGTGTACAGCTCGCTGCTGCACTCAGCTGTGAGAACAGAGTCGCGGGGCATCATGGGGGCGCTCTGGCTGACCCAGCAAGCCCTGGCTGAACCCCCGCCTCCCTGCTCCACCACTCTGGCTGGCTGAACCCCCGCCTCCCTGCTCCACCACTCTGGCTGGCTGAACCCCCGCCTCCCTGCTCCACCACTCTGGCTGGCTGAACCCCTGCCTCCCTGCTCCACCACTCTGGCTGGCTGAACCCCCGCCTCCCTGCTACACCACTCTGGCTCACCCTGGCAGGAATGCCTGTCCTTCTGAAGCTCATAGCCTGGACGGCAGGAACAGAAGTAGCCTCCAACGTAGTTGTGACACAGGTGCTGGCACTGGGGCTGGAGCTCCTTCTCCCCTGATTCGCTCTGGGAAGCACATTCATCAAGGTCTGGAAGGCATTCAGGAAGGAGGGTTAAGCTCCTGCTGGGAGACCTGAGTAGTGGCTCTGACCTTAGGGAGGTCACTCACCAGAGGCCTAAAGACAAAGGCACTTTAGGCCACCTGGACCTCCAGGCCAGGCCTCTCCAATGCTCTCTAGGGACTGCTCCACGGGGACAGATCCCAAGTTGACAGGCCTCGTTAGGAAAAGCTCTCTTGAGGGGAGGAACAAGGAAAGCCAGGCTTTCGGCTTCTTTGGATTCAAGATTCCCTTTCTTGGCCCCCATTCAATGTGGCTGAGGTTAGAGAAAAGGGATCCCTGGGGGGCTACTCACCCACAGCTTGGTAGTAGGCCAGGAAGCCCTTGTAGAACATGATGGTCCCATTCTCCTCGTTGGAGAAGTCCGTGTGGAAAGTCAGCAGCATCTTGTTCCCTTGGGACATAAATTCCTTCTTTCCTGGGGGGTTGCCCAGTGGAGAACCCAGTTGCCCACAGAACCTCCCCAGGTTTTTCTTATCAGCAGAGATCTGGTGGAAGAAGGATAGGGGGTAGGAAGAAGACCTGTTGTGGAGTGGCACACGTGGTGGCTCAGTGATGGTCCTCCTTGTCTCGCCCAGAGTGAATCATGCACCACATTGGCTCCGCTGGTCACTACCTGCTGGGCTCGGCTGCTGCAAACTTCCCCATGTGACCTTCAACTGTTCCCCGAGTCTCCCACTGACTCACTCTTACATGTTGTCCTGCACTGGGTACCTCATCTTTCCCTGTTTTCTGCTCCACTGACAGGTTTCAGGTCATTCTCCAACCCCACCACCTCCTATGGCCTGTTCCCCTGGGGTCCTGGTTGTCTGTACCCAGCCTTTCCCCGCCCCTCATTCCCAGAGCTTGGACAGCTCTGCTTTATTTTTGTCTTCAGATTTCACCTCAGCCTAATCAAACCATTCACACCTGGAGTGCCTCCTGACGCCCTCGGGTGAACGTGAGCCCTGGATCCCACCAGTCTCAGCCTCAGCAGGCATTGCCTCATCCCTCATCCTTCCTACTCACAGCTCTTCAACCTCTCCTTGCCCCGCCACCAAACGCCCTCCCCCAACACTGCACACTCGCCAAGTCTTCTGGGTGGGGAAGAAGTGCCATTTGCATGTAATTCACGCATAACCTCCAGGGGTCTCCTGGGAATGGTAGTTATTGGACCTTCGCAGGCTCTGCTTGAGCCCTGAATCTCATTTTTACTGGATAGAGAAAGATGGGCCAGGGAAGGTTGTCACAGAGGTGAGGGTTCTGAGCCTACTGTCCTTGCTGAAGACTATTCCTGTGCTGCCAGAGCACACATTTCTCCTCCTCATGTCCCTGTGTTCCTGTTGAGGCAGGCAGCCATGCCAATCTTCTCCTTGGAGACAGGGAAGCTGAGGCACAGTGGTTTCCCAAAGGCTCTCAGCTAGACAGCAGATGGGGAAGGTTTTCCTGACTCAGTGCACAGTGAATTTCCTGAGTGGGTCCTGTCCCCTTCCTTCTCTGCTTCTCCCCTCAGTGCTCACTGAGGGTCTCTACACCAGTGAATGCTCCATCCAGGGCAACCCTTGGCTCTAAGAGATGCAGTCGGCCATCAGATCTTGCGGGGCTGGGCTGTGTCTGGGGGTGTGCATGCCATACAGATCTCAGATCCCAGAGGGTCCCGTTTTGTCTCCCCTCTGCCGCCCATCCTGCCCCTACCTTGACATAATCATAGAAGCAGCCTTCAGAAGGCTCCAGGTCAAAGTGCTGGAAGACGAGCTTCACCCTGTATCCTGTGGGGACTGTGATCACAGTGGTTGTTTCAAAGCTGTTGGGGTAAGGCTTGGGGAACAGAGGGGAAGTCACCTCCCCAAATAACTTCTGAGGGATGGGAATGGAGCCTCCTGCCCTGCAGAACAGGGCCGGCACCAGGAGGTACAAGAGCCACCTGCCAAAACAAAAGAGAGTGTCTGGAGTTGGAGGGGTTCAGCACTCTTGCCATGTGGGCAGTGGCCATGGCAGGG
>NW_020261000.1:0-3715 GCF_003255815.1 Theropithecus gelada
AATAATAAGGAAGAACTTTCCCTCTGTTTCCAAAGCAAAAGTATAAACAACCTTGTACTTCGCAGGGACTTCACTGTTTCTAAAAAGGCAAGCAAGCACTTTTCCTGAAATAGACCCATCTGTTCTTCTGCATAGACCCTATTAAGTTTTGAGCTACATTTGTGCTGTATCCCGATGTGATAGATTATAGAAAATTTCTTGCTACTGGAACTTTCACGATGCTTTCCTTGTAAACATCAGATAGAAAGTATGGATTGTAAATCTCAGATTAGTTGCCACCCTTGGTCTTGGTAGAGCTGCCACCAACAGCCTCCATCAGTTACAACAGAGTGCATCTCCCCAGCAACCCGGCTTAGATTGCAGACAGAGCCAGGCTCACCGAGGATTCAGTGCAACGTCTTCCGAAGCTGTAGCCACTGCTCTCGGAGGAGACTTGAGAAGCCCTCCCTTTGATGCCTGCACGTGGCTGCTCTCAGATCACAGCAGCTGCAGCAGCATCTTGGAGGATGCCGGCAGGGGTGTCCTGGGTAGTGACACCACGGGTTGGGGCCTGCAGTGTTTGAATGAAATGGGCTGTGACACCGAGCAGCCTAGAGGAGTCTGTAGCCACATTTCAAAGGTGCAGTGCCCTGAGGTGAACCCCAGAGCCCTGAGGAGCCTGGAGTTGACCTGTCATGACTCTATTGAGAGAGCTGGCTGAATTCTGTACCTATGTGGGCAAAAGATGGCTGTTTCTGCTTGGCCCCTTCCCATGCCAGGGCTGGGGAGGTTGTCTGCACAGCTAGTGGGAGCTTGACTCTGTTCACACTCGGGGCTGAGTCCCTCAGCTTTCTGTGAGCCCAGGGAAGATAGACATGCCGAGCTCTCCTGGAAGAGGCCTCTGATGAGTGGAAGCTGAGCTTCAGGACCTTGTGGTGTGTGGGGCGGGTCAGAGTCGGTGCATGCTGCGTGGGGGCCCGGCTGCTGTTGTCACTAATTGGGCTCAGCAGACACTGCCAGTGGACGTGGCTCCTGTGATACTTGGTTTTCTCCTCACAGGGAGAAAAACCCACAGGAGTGGGTTTCCCTGCTGTGACAGTGTCGGTGCCATGACAGGCAGCATGGCAGGAGGAAGGCGCTTGTGGGGTTTTGCCCTGAGGCCCTTTTCCTCTTGAGGAGCAAGAAGGGCGTTTGGAATCCTGCTTCCAGCTGCATTCCCTTGCTAGGTTCTTGGCCTCGGGGACCAGGAGAAGCTGAGTGCAGGCCTGAAGCCTGGACCCCTTCCACAGCCTCCGCGGTGCTTGTGGTGGTATGCGGGACGTGGGCCTTGGAACTCCAAGCCCTACCCTGGCATGCCCGCCCGTTGGGGCATCTCAGGCACCTGCTGTGTGCCAGGCTTCGTGGTGGGGTGGGTGGTAGCAAGGGCTATGGGATAGAGGGGGCACCGTACCCGGATGATGAGGAGAAGCATCAGGGAGGCACTTGAGGCAGTCACAGCAGAGCTGAGACCTGCAAGGAGGGAACTGACTGTGGGTGTTGGGGTTCAGGGAGCTGCCTCTACCAGAGCCACAGCGGCCAGTGAGGGCAGAGTGGGGGACCGAGGCCCAGGGAAGCCATGTGCACGCTTTGCATCAGGTGTGCAGGTCTGCCGGTCTGTGCTGCCCTTCTCAGTCCTGGCTGGGCCTGGGGTCCCAGAGGGAATGGAGGGTCCTCGCATCTTCCTTTTCTTGCTTCCCGGTCAAGGGATGTTTGTTTATTGTAACTCTGGCAGTTATTCTGAATATTAAGAGGCGCTTCACAAAATTGTAGGGGGAGAGGGACTAGGGATTCATTTTTTTTCTCCCCCTGATTTTTTTGTTTGTTTTTCTTTTTTTTGTTTTTCTTTTTTTTGTTTTTTTTTTTTTTGAGACAGAGTCTGGCTCTGTCGCCCAGGCTGGAGTGCAGTGGCCGGATCTCAGCTCACTGCAAGCTCTGCCTCCTGGGTTCACGCCATTCTCCCGCCTCAGCCTCCCGAGTAGCTGGGACCACAGGCGCCCGCCACCTCGCCCGGCTAATTTTTTTTTTTTGTACTTTTTAGTAGAGACGGGGTTTCACCGTGTTAGCCAGCATGGTCTCGATCTCCTGACCTCGTGATCCGCCCATCTCGGCCTCCCAAAGTGCTGGGATTACAGGCTTGAGCCACCGCGCCCGGCCTTCTCCCCCTGATTTTACACGGAGGCTTCTGCTGTCCCTTAGTGTGGAGGCAGAGTGCAGATGCTCTGCAGTTATCTGTACGGGAAGAGAAGAGCTGCTGGGAAGTCACTGATCTGATCATTGCAATAGCACTGACGTTTTAAAATGGGAGAATGCTGATGTCTATGAGAAGCAGAGTAAAACTTCAGTAGCTTCGATATAAAGATGCCGAGATGACCTTAGAGCCACTTCGTCCGTAGATCCTTCCGCAGTGTGGAGTGTGACATCTCCACCAGCCTCTGGTCCGTGGCCGCCTGTTGGGTAACTGAATGCTTGAAGTGCAAATGAGAAACTGAACTTCTAATTGCATTTAGTTTTAGTCAAATTTAAACAGCTATATGGGCCGGGCACCATGGCTCTTGCCTGTATTCCCAGCAGTTTGGGAGGTCGAGGCGGGTGGATCACATGAGGTCAGGCATTCGAGACCAGCCTGGCCAACAGGGTGAAATCCCGTCTCTACTGAAAATACAAAAAGTGAGCCGGGCCTGGTGACAGGCGCCTGGAATCCCAGCTACTCGGGAGGCCGAGGCAGGAGAATCACTTGAACTCCAGAGGCAGAGGTTGCAACGAGCTGAGATTGTGCCACTGCACTCCAGCCTGGGTGACAGAGTGAGACTGTCTTAAGAAAAAACAGATTTAAAAAAACCCTACACGCCCCCAGTTGCTGCTGTAGGAGATGCATGGTTCCAGAAGGTAGACTTTGTGTTGAGAATTCTGCAGCGTCAGGCTGGAGACAGTCTCCCTAGCAGCGTGGGCCGCTTGGCTGCTCTTCTACCAGAATGGATGGTGGCATCTCTGGGAGATATCTGTGGACTCAGATATCTGTGGATTAGTGACTTGTGTTACTCACAGATACTTAATTTTATGGGTAAATGAATACTTGGACTTGCTACAACTTCAGGGTGAGATTCGGGAGTAGGGAGTGAAAAATGACGAGGGGACCCAGGGCTTGTCCTGCCACCCCCAGGACCTGGTCAGGGCGCCTTCCTGTCTGAAGCCCCAGCACCTGATTGGGGCGCCCCTCCCTCCTGAAGCCCCCAGCACCTGGTCGGGGGCACCCCTCCCCTCTGAAGCCCCCAGACCCTCCTGGCCTGCGGTGCTGCTTCTCCAAATGCTGCCCTTGGCTGTTTTCGAGGAGCCACTGGCACCCAAGCAGGCTGCGTGTGTCACTTCATGGATCTGGGGTGTCAATGAAGTCAGTGAAGCTCATTTGTCTCGTCTTCCTCATGTGCCACATCTCACCTGTTTGTCCGAGTTCGTGTGTGTGCGTGTTGTGCGTTCTCAGGCTGTACTGAGTGCTTAGGTGACAGGAACGTCTTAGAGCAACGGACTGTCTGCTCCTACAGGACGCTGTGTGTTAATCGAGACACGGTTTACTTGTGGGGTTTACATTTCCTGGGTGTGTTGGAGGCAATTAGGGGGAAACAAGTTCTAAAAAAGCCCCTGGGAATGAGGAGGGCAATAATGAAAACAATAACTTTATACACACTTAGCAGTTGATTTA
>NW_020261001.1:0-3715 GCF_003255815.1 Theropithecus gelada
CTCACAGTGTTACATCTGTATTTCGTGGATCTCTTTGCTAGCCTTATTTCTGTGGAATCTGAGAACAGATATTTCGCATCCCTTTGTAGACTATAGGGCCAAAGGAAATATCCTCCGATAACAAAGAGAAGGAAGCTTTCTGAGAAACTTCTTTCTGTTCTGTGAAATGATCTCACAGAGTTACAGTTTTCCCATCAAGAAGCCTTTCGCTAAGACAGTTGTTGTGGAATTGGCAAAGTGATATTTGGAAGCCCATAGAGGGCTATTGTGAAAAACGAAATATCCTGGGATGAAATCTGTAAAGAAGTTTTCTGAGAAACTGCTTAGTGTTCTGTTAATTTATCTCACAGAATTACATCTGTGTTTCGTGGGTCTCTTTGCTTGCCTTATTTCTGTGGAATCTGAGAACAGATATTTCGGATCCCTTTGAAGACTATAGGGCCAAAGGAAATATCCTCCTATAACAAAGAGAAAGAAGATTTCTGAGAAACTTCTTTGTGTTCTGTGAAATCATCTCACAGAGTTACAGCTTTCCCCTCAAGAAGCCTTTCGCTAAGACATTCTTGTGGAATTGGCAAAGTGATATTTGGAAGCCCATAGAGGGCTATGGTGAAAAAGGAAATATCCTCGGATGAAATCTGGAAAGAGGCTTTCTGAGAAACTGCTTAGTGTTCTGTTAATTCATCTCACAGAGTTACATCTGTATTTCGTGGATCTCTTTGCTGGCCTTATTTCTGTGGAATCTGAGAACGGATGTATCCGATCCCTTTGAAGATGATAGGGCCAAAGAAATTATCCTCCGATATCAAAGAGAAAGATGCTTTCTGAGAAACTTCTTTGTGTTCTGTGAAATCATCTCATAGAGTTAAAGCGTTCCCCTCAAGAAGCCTTTCGCTAAGACAGTTCTTGTTGATTTCGCAAAGTGATATTTGGAAGCCCATAGAGGGCTACGGTGAAAAAGGAAATATCCTCGGATGAAATCTGGAAAGAAGCTTTCTGAGAAATTGCTTAGTGTTCTGTTAGTTCATCTCACAGAGTTACATCTGTTTTTCGTGGATCTCTTTGCTAGCCTTATTGCTGTGGAATCAGAGAACAGATATTTCGGATCCCTTTGAAGAAGATAGGCCCTAAGGAAATATCCTCCGATAACAAAGAGAAAGAAGCTTTCTTTGAAACCTCTTTGTGTTCTGTGAAATGATCTCACAGAGTTACAGCTTTCCCCTCAAGAAGCCTTTCGGTAAGACAGTTCTTGTGGAATTGGCAAAGTGATATTTGGAAGCCCATAGAGGGCTATGGTGAAAAAGAAAACATCCTCGGATGAAAGCTGGAGAGAAGCTTTCTGAGAAACTGCTTAGTGTTCTGTTAATTCATCTCACAGAGTTACATGTGTATTTCGTGGATCTCTTTGCTAGCCTTATTTCTGTGGAATCTGAGAACAGTTATTTCGGATCCCTTTGAAGACGATAGGGCCAAAGGAAATATCCTCTGATAACAAAGAGAAAGAAGCTTTCTGAGAAACTTCTTTGTGTTCTCTGAAATCATCTCACAGAGTTACAGCGTTCCCCTCAAGAAGCTTTTCGCTAAGACAGTTCTTGTGGAATTGGCAAAGTGATATTTGGAAACCCATAGGGGGCTATGGTGAAAAAGGAAGTATCCTCGGATGAAATCTGGAAAGAAGCTTTCTGAGAAACTTCTTAGTGTTCTGTTAATTCATCTCACAGAGTTACATCTGTATTTCGCGGATGTCTTTAGTAGCCTTATTTGTGTGGAATCTGAGAACAGATAATTTGGATCCCTTCGAAGACTATAGGGCCAAAGGAAATATCCTTCGATAACAAAGAGAAAGAAGCTTTCTGAGAAACTTCTTTGTGTTCTGTGAAATCATCTCACAGAGTTACAGCTTTCCCTCAAGAAGCCTTTCGCTAAGACAGTTCTTTTGGAATTGGCAAAGTGATATTTGGAAGACCTTAGGGGTCTGTGGAGAAAAGGGAAACATCCTCGGATGAAATCTGGAAAGAAGCTTTCTGAGAAACTGCTTCGTGTTCTGTTAATTCATCTCACAGAGTTACATCTGTATTTCGTGGATCTCTTTGTTAGCCTTATTTGTGTGGAATCTGAGAACAGATATTTCGGATCCCTTTGAAGACTATAGGGCCAAAGGAAATATCCTCCGATAACAAAGAGAAAGAAGCTTTCTGAGAAACTGCTTAGTGTTCTGTTAATTCATCTCACAGAGTTACATCTGTATTTCGTGGATCTCTTTGCTAGCCTTATTTCTGTGGAATCAGAGAACAGATATTTCAGATCCCTTTGAAGATGATAGGGCCTAAGGAAATATCCTCCGATAACAAAGAGAAAGAAGCTTTCCTTGAAACTTCCTTGTGTTCTGTGAAATCATCTCACAGAGTTACAGCTTTCCCGTTAAGAAGCCTTTCGCTAAGAGAGTTCTTGTGGAATTGACAAAGTGATATTTGGAAGCCGTTAGAGGGCTATGATGAAAAAGGAAATATCCTCGGATGAAATCTGGAAAGAAGCTTTCTGAGAAACTGCTTAGTGTTCTGTTAATTCATCTAACAGAGTTACATCTGTATTTCTTGGATCTCTTTGCTAGCCTTATTTCTGTGGAATCAGAGAAAAGATATTTCGGATCCCTTTGAAGATGATAGGGCCTAAGGAAATATCCTCCGATAACAAAGAGAAAGAAGCTTTCTTTGAAACCTCCTTGTGTCCTGTGAAATCATCTCACAGAGTTACAGCTTTCCCCTCAAGAAGCCTTTCGCTAAGACAGTTCTTGTTGAATTGGCAAAGTAATATTTGGAAGCCCATAGAGGGCTATGGTGAAAAAGGAAATATCCTCGAATGAAATCTGGAAAGAAGCTTTCTGAGAAACTGCTTAGTGTTCTGCTAATTCATCTCACAGAGTTACATCTGTATTTCTTGGATCTCCTTGCTGACCTTATTTTTGTGGAATCTGAGAACAGATATTTTGGATCCCTTTGAAGACTATAGGGCCAAAGGAAATATCCTCTGATAACAAAGAGAAAGAAGCTTTCTGAGAAACTTCTTTGTGTTCTCTGAAATCATCTCACAGAGTTACAGTTTTCCCCTCAAGAAGCCTTTCGCTAAGACAGTTCTTGTGGAATTGGCAAAGTGATATTTGGAAACCCATAGGGGGCTATGGTGAAAAAGGAAGTATCCTCGGATGAAATCTGGAAAGAAGCTTTAAGAGAAACTTCTTAGTGTTCTGTTAATTCATCTCACAGAGTTACATCTGTATTTCGTGGACATCTTTGCTAGCCTTATTTCTGTGGAATTAGAGAACAGAAATTTCGGATCCCTTTGAAGATGATAGGGCCTAAGGAAATATCCTCTGATAACAAAGAGAAAGAAGCTTTCTGAGAAACTTGTTTGTGTTCTCTGAAATCATCTCACAGAGTTACAGCTTTCCCCTCAAGAAGCCTTTCGCTAAGACAGTTCTTGTGGAATTGGCAAAGTGAGATTTGTAAGCCCATAGAGGGCTATGGTGAAAAAGGAAGTATCCTCGGATGACATCTGGAAAGAAGCTTTCTGAGAAACTGCTTAGTGTTCTGTTAATTCATCTCACAGAGTTTCATCTGTATTTCGTGGATGTCTTTGCTAGCCTTATTTGTGTGGAATCTGAGAACAGGTAATTTGGATCCCTTCGAAGACTATAGGGCCAAAGGAAATATCCTCC
>NW_020261002.1:0-3714 GCF_003255815.1 Theropithecus gelada
TCAAGAAACTGAGACTTACTATCACATTTGGGATTAAGTTTAAAAAAGAAAAGAAAAGAAAAGAAACTGAGGCTTAAAGCTGTCAAGCATTTCAAAGCCAGCAAGTGGCTCAATCGGAACTTGAACCCACGAAGTCTAGCCCTGGGATCCTGTGCCCTTACCCAGTATCCAGTGTCAGCTACACAAAACTAATGAGTACATGTTTTCAACTATAGTTTAAGTGGGTGACAAATTTTTCACTATATTTTATGTAGGTGACTTTCAGGGGGTATTCTACTTACACAATCTATTGAGCTGGATATTAACTGACAACAAACAGAAACTAATGAACTCTGAAAAACATAAAACATGAGCCACATGATGTCACTGTAAACATGATGTCACTGCAAAAGACAAAACAGCACATAGCCTTCTTGTGACTGTATTTTGCTGACAGTCTACGAGCTAATACTCAGCCTGAACTCAGCAGTGCTGTTCCCTTGGGAGACACACACACACGAGTTGCTGGTTTTGTGCCTCCCCGCCAAAACACACACACATTGGCGGTTGTGCCGCCCGGAGCCTCCAGTCTGCCAGTGTGAGGAACGGACCAGATGGGTCCAGTAGTGTTGGGTCAAGGCAAGGAGAGGGCAGCCGGAAGCGCGCCCATGCTCTGGACTCCTGCCCCCGCCGAAATGGGTGCTCACTGGGCGCGCGGGAGTGACAGGTGGGGGGTGAGGGGTGAGGGGTGAGGGGTGAGGGGTGAGGGGTGAGGGGTGAGGGATGAGAGGGAGGGGTACGGGGTGGAGGCAGCCCCTTCCCAGGCCGCAGCGGGGGCGGTGGTGCTGTTGCCCTTTTAAGCTGCCCCTTCACAGGAGCCCCGCCTCCTGTCGGTGGAGTCGGTTACAAGGGGAGCAGCCGCCCAGGGGCCGCCCCACAGCTCCCTGCAGAGGCCTCGGTGTCCCTTGCGGTTTCCCTGCCGTGCTCCGACTAGAGTCAAGGCAGCGGGAAGAGGTGGAGCCGCCAGAGCGCTGCGGAGCGGCCCCACCGGGTGTTCGCGGCCAAAACAGCGGCTCCTCACCGGCTCACCTTCCGCGCCCCTGCCGCCGGAGATGAGGGTAAGATGTCCGCGTCTGTGGGTCCGTGTCCGTGTCAGCGCCCAGCGGCGGCCCCAAGGGGCAGGGCGAGGGTGGAGAGGAGGCTCCGGAAGTACCGGGACAAAGGGGAGCCTGCCCGGGAGAGGCCCCGGTTCCCCGGGCGGGGCCAACGGCGCCCCTTACTCCTGTGACTAGCCCGCCCCGATAGCCAGGACTGCCGGAGGCTTGGGTGGGAGGAGGCGGAGGGCGCGTCTCTCTTTCTCCTTGCGGGGGGCTGGCTTGGGGGCTGCTGGCACCTCTCGCCCTGGTCCCCGAGCCCCGAGCTGGGAGCCCGCGTCGCCCGCAGCCCTTTCGGGGACCATGATCGCGCTCAGTCAGCCGGCCTGCTCTCCAGAACCGCGAGGGGGCGTGGCAGGGCGGCTCCAGCTGATGTTTGAGCCCAGGCGGGGAAAAGGGAAAGGCCTTTAAGATTTTCTGTTTTTGACAGGGCGCAGTGGCTCTTTCCTGTAATCCTAGCACTTTGGGAGGCTGAGGGGGGTGGATCACCTGAGGTCAGGAGTTCTAGACCAGCCTGGCCAACATGGTAAAACCCTGTCTCTACTAAAAATACAAAAGTTAGCTGGGCATGATGGCAGGCGCTTGTTGAGATGGAGTCTCACTCTGTCGCCCAGGCTGCAGTGCAGTGGGGCGATCTCGGCTTACTGCAGCCTCCTTCTCTTGACAATCCATGGGTTCAAGTGATTCTCCTGCCTCAGCCTCCCGAGTAGCTGGGATTACAGGCGCCCGCCGCCATGCGTGGCTAACTTTTGCGTTGTTTAGTAGAGATGGGGTTTCACCATGTTGGCCAGGCTGGTCTCGAACTCCTGACCTCAAATGACCCACCTCTGCCTCCCAAAGTTGTGTGATTACAGACCTGAGCAACCTCACGCGGACCCAAGGCCCTTAAGTGTAAAGGCCTCATTCTTCAGTCAGGTTTTCCTTGTTCCTGCATGTTCAGCCAATCGTTTTTAAGTTTGTGTTTAAGGAGAAACTAACAATGAAAACGGACTCGTTGAGGGAGGAAAAGTTGGAATGCAGCCTCTGGTGCTGTTTGAGCGATCCCTCTCCCCAGGGCCGGGCTGGCCGCTGCTGTGTTCTGGAAAGGCGCATTGTACCGTGGATGCTGCAGGTAACAGTCCTGTACAGGCGCTCTGGGCGCTTTTCCTTTCAGGCTTCTGTATCAGCTATTTTTCCCCTGTAGAATGTGCCCCTGACAGCCACCCACTAACCCTACCCAATTTGGCTTTGCATGTCTGACCATCAAGGCTCTTCTGGGTCATATTTAGTTCATGCTGATATTTCCCCTTCCTCCCCTCTTTCGTCCTTACTATTTTTGCTTTGGTCATGTTATGCTGTGTTCTGTAAGGCTTTAAAAAAATGTTTATGGTGGCAGGGGAGAATGTTTTATAATTATGCTTTGTGCTTTTTATCTCCCACTCAATAAATGCTTGGGAAATATTTGTTTTGTTGAATGTCTGACCCTATCCTAACTATGTTGTGCTGGAACAAAAATCTTAACTGCCTTGTAAGTTAACTGCTAAGAATTTGTCAAAAGTGCAGAGATAACATCAAGAACTTGTCGTGGATAGTACAAAAAGTCTCTAAGGGCTTGATGAAAGTCTGTAAATTGACTTCATATGAAAGAGAGTGTAAGAAGTGAAAATGTAAATCATGACTGGAGAGTCGGAGTCATGAAGCCAGGGTCGCTTTCTCCAGATCCTTTGTAACAGTGTTATGTGATCTCTTCTAGAAGATCGTTCTGAAGGATAATGCCAGCTCGGAACCTAGGAAACCCCCAGTGGGTTTCTGCAGCTTAGGTGGTTCAAATCCTCATCAGCACGTTTCCTTTCTCTGCCTCAGTTTACTTACAATGATGTTCTCAGTAGCTGTAATTGCTCTCTGTCTTTGAATCCTTAAGCATTTTTTTAGATGACAGGGATATATGTGCATTTTCATTTTACCAAGTGTTAGAATTTTTATTCTGCTTTTGTGGGCTCTGGGTTATCTACGTGGTTGTAAAATGATTAGCAGGGAAAACCGTTTGTGTGTGTGTGTGTGTGTGTGTGTGTTTTAAGTTTCGTTTGTTTTCAGAGGACTTAGAATTTTATTTTATATGATAATTCTGTCAATTTACTTTATTCTCCACCCCATATTTATTGAATGGCAAAGTATGAAAGTAATATGTCCCATAACCAGTCTTCAGAAGAATTACAACTGCTGTATATCTGAAATTTTTTTTTTTTTGTGGGGACAGAGTGTCACTCTATCAGCCAGGCTGGAGTGCAGTGGTACGATCTTGACTCACTGGAACCTCTGCCAGCCAGGCTCAAGTGATTTTCCTGCCTCAGCCTCCTGAGTAGCTGGGATTACAGGCACCTCCTACCGCACCTGGCTAATTTTTGTAGTATTAGTAGAGACAGGTTTCACCATGTTGGCCAGGCTGGTCTTGAACTCCTGACTTCGTGATCTGCCTGCCTCAGCCTCCCAAAGTGCTGGGATTACAGACATGAGCTACTGCACCCGGCTGAACTTTCAAGAAGAAGTTTCTGCATCAGTTTTCAAAAAATTATGATATCAAAAGATAGCCATGCCCTACATT
>NW_020261003.1:0-9392 GCF_003255815.1 Theropithecus gelada
AGCTGGTGTATAATGAGCACTGGAGGATGGAGCTGGTGTATAATGAGTACTGGAGGATGGAGCTGGTGTATAATGAGCACTGGAGGACGGAGCTGGTGTATAATGAGTACTGGAGGAGGGAGCTGGTGTATAATGAGCACTGGAGGATGGAGCTGGTGTATAATGAGCACTGGAGGACGGAGCTGGTGTGTAAGTGAACCAGGCTGTGCCCATGTACAGACTATTCTGGGAGGGTGTTCTCTGTGCTTCTCGGAGTTCGCCTGGAGTGGACTCACTTTCCCCAAGAACAGCTACCTTTAAATGCATCTGTGTTTTAAAAGTTTGCTGGCCACCTCCCTCTCATCACTCACTTATTCTGGCATAGAGAAGGAACTGCCCACTATCCAGCCTGCACCCACGTCCTTGTCTGGATGACTTTGGTTTTGAAGGAGGCCAAGTGTCATAAATACCGACTTGGGGATAAATGAAAGCAATACAGTTACATTCGTGTTAGTCCTGCTCATCTAACTATGATACATTCCAATATTTTAGATGTTAACCAGATAGGTTGATTCTTGTCTCAATATCTTACCAACCTCCCAATTAATAGGCTCAACTGGGAATATTGTCAGATGATTTATACATGGTGCTGAGATCATAAGTTTAATATTAGATAGGAATAAGACAGAACATTTTTAAGCGTCTGAGATTAGAAAATATATTAACTGTCTAAAAGTGATAAAATTATAAATATACATGAAATCAGCTACAAAACTGTTGAAACATGGATCACAATTCTGGTACTTCTGCAAAAATATAAAAAGTAATATTTCCATCAAATTGGAAATTAAAAACCAATAAGTGCCATAAGCATTTTTATAATTCAGTTGATAACATTGCTTCCACCAAGATTGTTATAGGGAGGAAGCTACCTTACTATTTCTCAGAATCAGCCCTCAGCCTGGCCCTTAAATATTTTCAGTTTGCTATGTTTCTATTAGGACTCTAAGTGACAGTCTAAATTGCAGCCTGACAGCATGAGTATAGACATCGCTAGTCAAGGAGAAGTGTTTCCTTCTTTCCTTCCTTCCTTAATCTTCTTTTCTTTCTTTCTTTCCTTCTTTCTTTCTTTCCTTCTTTCTTTCTTTCCTTCTTTCTTTCTTTCTTTCTTTCTTTCTTTTTCTTTCTTTTTCTTCTTTATTTCTTTCCTTCTTTCTTTCTTTTACTTCTTTGTTTCTTTCCTTCTTTCTTTCTTTTTCTTTCCTTCTTTCTATGTGAGACTGGTTTCAACTGAATAAAGTAAAATTTAATTGGCATAATATCATATTCTTGCTTAAATATTCCCTCTCATTAGAAAAAGAGTAATCTGTATTTGGATTTGAGTGAAAAAAATTGAACCTAAGGTAGCAGAGAAAGTAGTAAATGACACATGTGTTGGGAGGTGAGACAAGGGTGTGAGATTATGAAGAGCTCCAACCTTTCAAAATCGGTGATTAAGAAACCGTCATCCACTGAACCAGGAGCTCCTAGCCTCCCACTCACTTGTCTTACACCCAAGATCAGAGTGAAGATCCATTTCCATCTCTCGGCTGCCCACATGTTTCAGAGGTTGCCCTTCCATAAGGTAACAAACTTTGGTAAAGCTACCAGCTTTCTACAACTTGGAATTACTGTTGATTATTTGGAGAATTGACATAGTACAGGAAGACGGCTTATCCAGCTATGTAAGGAATGTCGATGCCATTTAGATAGGTCATCGAGGGGTAGAAATTAGACATGAGTCAAACAAAGGAAAAAAGTCAGTGCAAAACCAAGAAGGAAAGACAGAGGCAACCTCCTGGGATAATGGTAGACAAGCCGAAATGATGACAGAGCAGAAATTAAGGAAATTAAAGTGGCTCATTGTGAACTTAGTTTTGAAGACAGTTACATATATATAACATAGAAATTTTAAACAGCTTTAAACAAATTGTGCATCATGTGAGAAAACACATCTACTGTAGGTGTGTAATTTATTATTAATTATGTGTAGCTTGATTTGAAAACATACAGTCACAGTCACAGGAGCCAGGATAATCACCTAAAGCAGTTCTTTATATATGGTAAATAGAGGGTTCCTGGAATACCAAGACGTTTGAAGAGTAGTTGGTTTTATTTGTTGTTTAAAGAAAAAAGAATGAATGCATGAGCGATAACTTCCTACACGTGAAGAATAAAGTCATTACAACTATTCAGTGCTTCTAAACACTCAGAGCTAGCTTTGTAGCGGAATTCTCACTTTCTCATTAACTTGTTTGTAATGGAACTTTCACATTCTCCTATTAACCGTCTATTAGTAAGATCCAGTATCACAGTCCATAGCTGAATTAAACTATATATAGCTGAATAATTCAGATGAATATGACTTACACAGATGAAATTAATAATCTACATTTTAATAAAAATATACATCTTTTAGAAAATATATATACGAACAACAATTTTAATGACAGTTACCAAGTCTGATGTCCATCATGCCTTTTATGTGATACTATTTAAAACATGTCTTCAATACATTTGTAGCTAATTTTTTCAGCAGTTGAATTTCCTATAGGAAGGAAAAAAATCTCTATCTGAACAGAGCTTCCCAGGTGCAATAGCAATTTCTGTAAAACCTTTTCTTTACCATTGATTATTTTCAATAAGAAAATCACCTCTACATAAAAAAGGATGTAATACTTGGTTAACACATAAACCATGAGCTAAATTAAATTTAAGAATTACTTTTGATTGTAAGGCTTGTGTTGATCCCTGTGGTGGGTTGTAGCATTAGTGAAAAACAGCCTGTAGGCTTCCTAATTCCTCTTAAAGAAATGTTTCTGCATGCAAAAATATTGTGGAAACCACAAATCTCATTAAACTCTGAGTTTTATGCTTAATAAGAATAAATCAGGCTCAGAAAAGTGAAGTGAGGTGCCCCAGGCTCTGCCCTACTAGGAGCAGAGTCAGTCAGACAGGGTGCCTGGTCCCCATCTAGGTGCGGGGGCCCCACCACCAGGTGCTGGGAGGTTTCCCTTCATGGCTCCACGTCTGCGCTCATTGCGCAAAAAGTCGGGGCGACGAGGGAACTGCCTCCTTATTGTTGTTTCTGGACAGCCAAGATCATTAAAAACAAAACAAAACAAAACAAACAAACAAACGAAAAACAGGGAACAGATTATACCGACATGTAGTCATGCTTTTTTATTGTTGTCGTTATTGTGATAAACATTAAAATAATATAGAAAAAATGATATGAAGGCAATAGAACACCTCACTCCCTTTGCCGTTGTGCTGGGGCAAACACTTCAAGTGTTTCTGACTCAGTTTTTCCAGAATTTTCTCCCAACAGTAAATAATGAACACATATTACTATAGATAGATAGATGATAGATAGATACATAGAT
Source organism: Theropithecus gelada (assembly GCF_003255815.1). NCBI lineage: Eukaryota > Metazoa > Chordata > Mammalia > Primates > Cercopithecidae > Theropithecus > Theropithecus gelada. The sequence continues at coordinate 3,405 of NW_020261003.1, forward strand.
AGATAGATAAATAGATAGCTATCTTGCTATAAAATATAAGAATTAAATTCAGTTATGTTATTTTTGAGCTCTTTTTCCTCAATTTGATTTGGCTTAGTTGGTTTTTTGCTGATTACCTTTTTTTCTGTTAATTATGATTTTGTCCCCATATTGTCAAACATATTATTTATATTCACTTTCATATTCATTTTGCATTGTTTTATTGATAACAAATACAATACATTTTAGTTTTATCTTTTAAGTCTAAAAGATTAAAAATGTAAGAGTGCATTACAGTATGGTAATTACATGAGTATCCTTCAGCCCAGGGTCGAGTTCTGCGCTGGGACCATTACTCCTTTGTCCTTGAATTCTTTGTCAAGAATCCTGCAAACTCCAGGGTAAATGCTCCCAGCATTTTAAAATCCATCATTTTCTCAAAACTATGTCCACTTAGTTCCTGTTCACATAGACTAAATTTCTCTTGAGATGTTTTTTCCTTTATATTGTAATCATAAAGTTTCTGTAGCATTTGTTGAACTTGGAAAAGGGATTATTTGATTGAGGACATTACCAATATTTTTCCACTTCTGTTTTGTTGAGTCAATTCCATCGGCTTCTCTGTAGGTCCCTGGCTCACTCCTCTGGTCCATCACATGTCAGAGGCACAACTGTCATCCAGGGGCTTCATTTTCCTGGTGTTTTCATAGTTTCTATTTATTTTTATTTATTTATTTATTTTTGTTTGTTTATTGAGGGAGCACTAAATAATTTCCTCCAAACTGTTACATTGAAGGAAAATTGTCTTGAGACATCTCACTGACTCATGGCGTGGCTTGAAATAGACTATAAGGTCCGCAATTTCAGAACATTTGATAAACAGCACAGGTGACAATATTAACATACAGATCTCTCAGTGTATTAGTCTGTTCTCACGCTGCTAATAAAGAAATACCTGAGACTGGGGAATTTATAATGGAAAGAGGTTGAATTGACTCACAGTTCCACAGGACTGGGGGGGCCTCAGGAAACTTACAGTCATGGTGGAAGTGGAAGCAAGCATGTCCTTCTTTGCATGGCAGCAGCAAGGAGATGTGCAGAGTGAAGAAGGGGAGGCCCCTTATAAAACCATCCGGACTCATGAGAACTCACTTACTACCACCAGAACAGCATGGAAATAACTGCCCCCTGATTCAATTACCTTCCACCGAGTCCCTCCCATAACGTGTGGGGATTATAGGAACTACAATTCCAGATGAGATTTGGATGGGGACATAGCCAAACCATATTACTCAGTATAGTTTTAAAACTGAAATCATCAAAAATCAACTTCCATTTTGGGGCAAAGCTCTCCCCCCAAATATCTGGATATTATGGAAGTGGGAGGTGGTATCCTTACAAGCATGACCTCTCACCAACCAAGCAGCACCCTGCAGGTGACTTCTCTCCGGCTCTGCCCCGCAATGTGTGGTCTGCACCTGAGGCCTCCACTCCCTTGAAACCAGATGAGCTTCTGCTTTAGGCCCCCAAGACCACACCAGAGCCTGTCCTCTTCTCAAGAACACAGAAGGGCTGCCACTCATGAAGTGAAGCCTTCAGCCACCCAAGGCTCGCTGGGATCTCTGAAGCTTTAAAAGCTTTGGGGCCTGCTATAGTTTGGATGTTTGTCCCCTAAACCTCATGTTGAAATTTTGTCCCCACGGTTGAAGTAGGGGCCTAGTGGGAGGTGTTCAGGTTATGGGGGTGGATCCCTCTTGAATGGTTTTTGGTGCCATCCTGGCAGTGATGAGAGAGTTCTTGCTCTATTGGTTCCCCTGAGAGCTCACTGAGTAAAAAGAGCCTGGCGCATTCCCCACCACCTTGGCTCCTCTCTGGCCACATGATCTCTGTGCATGCAGCTCCCCTCTTCCTTCCACCATGGTTGGAAGCTTCCTGAGGCCCTCACCAGAAGCAGATGCTGGCACCATGCTTCCTGTACAGCCTGCAGAACTGTGAGCTAAGTAAACCTCTTTTCTTTATAAATTGCCCAGCCTCAGGTATTCCTTTAAAGCAACACAAAACAAAATTACACTTATTTCCCACTAAAGCCTGGAGAATTCTGCCCTCATAGCTACTTTATACAGTGCAAAGTGGGTCTCGGAGCACCACTGTTCTGCATTTACGGGGCTCTCTAGGACCTTTAACGAAGCCATCCTTTCATGTTGTGAAGACGGCCTGTCTCTATATAGGATTCAGTATTTGTCAAGAGCTGGATTTGAGGATGAATCGGAACGAAGACACAATGCACACAAATCCAGTGCCCAATCTCTCAGAAGACTGGCTCATGATCTTGAAACCATTCTACATTGCCATCTCTTTCTCATGCCTTCTGAACAGTGTTTTCCAAGAAGAGCCTTCCATTCTTTATGCAGATAAATTCCTGGAGACACATCCATATAGGTCTACTTGTTACAGAGACCCCACAAGCAGCGAGCTGTTATGCATGCTTGCAGAGTGAAAAGGTTCGAGTTAATATGTATAGGGTGATCTTTTATTTAAAGAACTGAATAGAAAATATTGAATATTGATTGTTTCCTTTAAGACAAAACCCTTGAGTCACGATTAAATTTGAAATAATGTATCTATTTCAAAGAAAAATATATTTAGGAAATTTAGCGTTATTAAGTAAATACATTATTGTTCAATCAGAACTAACACATTAGTAACAGATAAGAAATGCACATTGAGATTAAAAACTATTTATAGATTTAGAAACGTAGATTCCAGAGAAGGTACGAGATAATCAGCACACCTTTTTTTAATGCTTTTTCTTCAATGGGTACTTCCAAACAGTGGGTCAATTTCAAGAAAATGAAAAAGTATAGTAGGCAAACTTTCAAAATACAAAATAATATTTTAGTAAGAAGCATAGTAATCTAATTATTATAAAGACTTACCACATTCTCAATTATTACTTAAAGGTTAGTTGAAATACTTTTGTATCACCTGAGATCAGGAGGTCAAGACCAGCCTGGTCAATATGGCAAAACTCCATCTCTGCTAAAAATACAAAAATTAGCCTGGCGTGGTGGTATGCGCCTGTAATCCCAGCTACTCAGGAGGCTGAGGCAGGAGAGTCGCTTGAACCTGGGAGGTGGAGGTTGCAGTGAGTTGAGAGTTGCTCCAGCTTGGGCAATAGAGCGAGACTCCATCTCAAGAAAAAAAAATGATGTTTACCAAAAGCCTACCACTAATTCAAGTTCTATGAGTGCAAAGCTTAAAGAAATGTGAGATGCCCCTGCCTTCGGGGAGCATCTACTTATAATGAGATAGTGGGATTACTCTTTATGCTTGAAAGACCATGCATTTGCTGTAATCAAGATCCTAATCAACTCCGCAAAGGGCACTCGCTAGCTGCTTGCCCCTAGCAATAAATTCTGTGGTCAGCTTGTTTCTGAGTTCTGTTCTTCTGATCCTATTAATGGAAACATCTCAAAGGTGAAAATCTGCTTAGAGGCTGATTTAGCCTCCGCTGATTCACCTCTGAAAATGTGGAGATGCTTTTCACCGTAAACATTAAGATTATCCATTGACCTTAATTGACAAGTTATTCCAGATAGCGAGTGATCAATAATGACTGTATGATAACATATGATGTAGTAAAATGTGTCACTTAAACTTTCAGAAATTATAAAACAGGACTATCCTGTCATTTTCAAACAAGTATTTTCCGAATCCCTAACAGGTGTTAGGCATTGAAAGAAAATAAAGAAGTGTGTTTTAATCTTCATATGGTTACAATCTAGTCAAACTTGAGATGCCTCCATAACTACTAGATGAGACAGTAGAGGAGAATTAGCCGGTTACTGTAGGATGTGACACACTCAGAAATTCTTATTTTCATTGGACTACATCATACCATGATACTATTTTAGTTTTTCATAATGAGACAGAAATTGCAAGAAACCAAATTACAGAGGTTGAAGAGTTTCTTGCACTTGCAGATCCAATGCCAATCGACGTCCAGATATTTGTAACTAACCTTCCGGTGGGAAGGTAGTGACACCTCATAGCCGCAGCTTATTCCCTGTCATGTGTGGCATCAGCCCCACACAGCCCAAGGCTGCACACTCAGATGTCAACTTTCCATTTCCAAGCTTCAGCTGGGAAGGGCAGAATAAGCAGAACTTATAAATAAACATGAATTTATGTAGAATTCCTGAGTAAAGAAAAAAAAAATACTTACAAGGGATAACATTCTTTCAGCCATTCTAACATAAACCCATTTCTTTTTTTTTTTTTTTTTTTTTTTTTTGAGACGGAGTCTCACTCTGTCGCCCAGGCTGGAGTGCAGTGGTGCGATCTCAGCTCACTGCAAGCTCCACCTCCTGGGTTCACGCCATTCTCCTGCCTCAGTCTCCTGAGTACCTGGAACTACAGACATGCACCACCACGCCAGGCTAATTTTTTTTTTGTATTTTTTTTTTTTTAGTACAGACGGGGTTTTGCTGTGTTAGCCAGGATGGTCTCAATCTCCTGACCTCATGATCTGCACACCTCGGCCTCCCAAAGTGCTGGGATTACAAATGTGAGCCACCGCACCCAACCAAAAACCCATTTCTAGAAACACTTCAGGGAGACTCCCTGTTCTCTACAGCAGCAGTGATTGCTAAACTAAACCAATAGCTACACATCCTTAAAAGGTAGAACAGTTAAACCCATCCACATATTTTAGTATTAAAACAATAAATAAGGCTCCTTTGACCGGCAAAACCTTAAGACAAACTGGCAAACAAAGTGAAGAATAAAAGCAGTCAGGAGTGAAGAAGTTTTGGCGAACAAAAAAGGCATTTCCCTGTGGTGGGCTTTAATACATTTAAATCAAGTTCTAAGGTGAAAAGGTCAAAATTATTCCCATAGAAAGAAAACCACGTTACAGAACTTGATGAATTAAAAATAGTGTACTTCTGACTTTCGAAGTTCTGTTACATGTCTATAGCCAGGGCCCATGACACTACTCTGGAGTATGTCGCTAGTCAGCAACTTGTGTTTTTAAATCAATTTTACCTGATTTTTCTCAGCAGCTCCTCCTACTAGACCAATACAAACAGGAATACAATGAGGATAACCACAATAATTGTTGGAACCTGTTTGGTTAAGGACCTCAGCTCTGTGAGCTCACAGCAAGTCACGAGCCATGTCTCCCAGCTCCACTCTCTTATTTGATTTTTGCCTGTGTCTTGAACTTTGGAGATGAATGGCGTTGAATCCTCGGTGCTCCATTCTTCGATTCCATTGGTTCTAGAATTTGTGTCATGTTTATTCCCTCAGGGATTGGTTGGGATGAAGAGAAGGGAGGAGAATTCTGTGATCCAATTTCTCTGTTTCATTGCACTTGAAAGTAGAATATATAGCATATAATTTTAAAAGTCAATAAATGATATAAAAAATTACCTATAGGCCTTAAGTTCACTAAAGGAAAGAAAAGCAAACACAATCTGTCTCACTAGCAGCAAATGGAAAACGATGCAAACAGCAAGAAAACACCAAAACAACCTTGAATGATATAAATACTTTCAACAGAAGAAAAATTAGAGATTAACTCAACAAACAAAACCGAACTCTATGCTATCTAAATGTGACACACTGAAAGCAAGGACAAAGTTGACAAGTTAGACTAATGTGATGAACACTAACTGTATTATGTGAATGAAGTAAAAAAGAAAAAAAAAAAAAAGGAAAGAACAAAAGAAGGAAAAATATGTCTTTCCACTTAATCATGAACAAAATAGAATTGGAAACAAAATGATTAAGCAGAAAAAAGAGAGTCATGTGGCAGCATGCAGTATATAACCCACAGATAAAGAAAGGACATGAGTGAATTTTCCTGCACTGATACCTTGGGTGGCATGGATACAAAATACGTGAGATAAAACAGGAGCAATTGACAGAAAAAGGAATCAGAAAACAGTTTTGCTAGATTAAAAAAAAAAAAAAAAAAGAACTTTCAACAAGGGAAAGATATAAGCA